>NW_022325420.1:1954735-2007278 GCF_002776525.5 Piliocolobus tephrosceles | reverse complement strand
TCAGCCTCCCGAGTAGCTGGGACTACAGGCGCCCGCCACCTCGCCCAGCTAGTTTTTTGTATTTTTTAGTAGAGACGGGGTTTCACCGTATTAGCCAGGATGGTCTGGATCTCCTGACCTTGTGATCCACCCGTCTCGGCCTCCCAAAGTGCTGGGATTACAGGCTTGAGCCACCGCGCCCGGCCCTTGTGTCAGGAATTTTTTACTTGTATCATTCTTCCTTCCCTTCCCACTTTTTTTCTGAGATGGAGTTTCACTCTGTCGCCAGGCTGGAGTGCAGTGGCGCGATCCCTGCTCACTGCAACCTCCGCCTCCTGGATTCAAGTGATTCTCCTGTCTCAGCCCCCGGAGTAGCTAATTTTTGTGTTTTTAGTAGAGATGGGGTTTCACTATGTTGACCAGGATGGTCTTGATCTCTTGACCTCATGATCTACCCACCTCGGCCTCCCAAAGTGCCACTTTTTAAAAATAGTGCGGTAGTATAGCATCTTTGTTAGGAAAGTGCTGCCTTCAGAGGGCCTGGGCTTCATCTTCTCACTTATTCACTGTGTGAACAAGGCACTTCATCTTTCTGGGGCCTGACTACTACTCCTTTAATAAAATGTTGATAATGACTTCATAGGATTTCTGTTGTGATGAAATGAGATGCCTGTAAAGTATATGCTCCTGATTAGATGCTATCATTTCTAGTTGTTAATTAAACTGGTTTGGGAAACTGATATTTTTACTATATTCAGCCTTCTAGGAGCATACGATATCTTCAGTTAGTCAAGACTCTTTGTAACTTTTTGAAGGTTTGATCATATAAATCTCTTGCATTTATAATCAAGATATTTTTATATTTTATATTTTTTCTTATTGTGACATCTTTTTTAATCATCTCGTGGTAAATGGGAAGCTTTTAAATGTTATTAACTAGTCATTGATTTTACTTAATTGCTGTCTTCAGTGTTGATCCTTTTAGATATTCTAGGTAGGCAGTTGAATCATCTGTTGACAGGCTTTTGTCTGGTTCTGTCCAATAGCTATACCTCGTTGGTTTCATATGTCACCATATTCTTTAGAACAGAACAGTATTTGTACTTGTTGCCAAAACCCTTGTTTTGATCCAGTATTCACCGGGCAATGCTTTTGGTGCTTTACCAGTGAATATACAGTTGGTTAGGATTCTTGGATAGAATTCTTGGTATTCTTTATTGTTTATCCTTTTTCAAAAATTACATTAAGATAAAATACATCAATAATTGATACTGAATGTTACCAAATTCCATTTTTTGTATTAATAGAGGTGAATGCCTAGTTCTGTTTTACTGATGTGACATATCAGATTACTAGGTTTCCTATTATTAAAGCATATTTGCATTTCTCAGGTGATTTCTACCTGATTATGATTGTTTTTTTAACATACCTTTGACTTTGAGTTTCCTGTACTTTCAGTTTTTACATGTATGTTCATAAGAGAAAGGTCTATTGATAATGGTGTTAACTGAGAAACATTTTACCTTTATATGTGCTCTAGAATAGTTTTTTTTGTTTTGTTTTTAATACGTAAATCATCTGATACATGAAGTTTTGGAAGAATTCACTCGTGAAATTACCTACATCCAGACCCTGTTTTCTTTACCCTATTGCTTTTTCTTCTTATTCAAAATTAAAATATAATTGCATGATTTCAGAAAATTGGCTATTTTCAGATATATTAGCATATTTTTCGCTTATTTTTCCAATATCCTTTATGTTGGCTCTAAGTCTTATTTTAGATTATATTCTTCCTAATAAATATATATATACACACACACATGTATTATATATGTATGGAGTGCAGTGGCTAATACATGTAATCCCAGCATTTTGGGAGGGTGGGGTGGAAGGATCGCTTAAGCCCAGGAGTTGGAGACCAGCCTAGGCTACACAGTGAGACTCAGTCTGTACAAAAAATAGAAAAATTAGTCAGGCATGGTGACTCATGCCTGTGGTCCCAGCTACTCAGGAGGCTGTAGTAGGAGGATCACATGAGCCCAAGAGGTCAAGGCTACAATGATTTGTGATAGCACCACTGCACTCCAACCTGGGTGACAAAGTGAGACCCTATCTCAAAAGATAAATATAAAATTAGATTTGCTGGGTTCCTTTTTTTTTTTTGACACGGTGTCTTGCTCTGTCACCCAGGCTGCAGTGCAGTGGAACGATTCTGGCTCACTGCAACCTCTCCCTCCCAGGTTCAAGTGATTCTCCTGCCTCAGCCTCCCAAGTAACTGGGATTACGGGTGTGCACCACCACGCCTGGCTAATTTTTGTATGTTTTAGTAGAGACGGTGTTTTGCCATGTTGGCCAGGCTGGTCTCGAGCTCCTGACCTCAAGTGATCCACCCGCCTCAGCCTCCCAAAGTGCTGAGATTACAGGCATGAGCCACTACACCTGGCCAGGACCCCCTCGTTTTTTTTTTTTTTTTTGAAGTTATATCTGTTAACTTTTAAGTTCTACTATTTTAGAAATCAATAGTTTGTATCCTTTCTTCATGTTTCCCTTAGGGTTGTCTTTTGCTGTTGCTTTTAAAGAGGACCAAGGGAATGGGAGAGAGACATGAGAGAGTGGTTCTGTCATCTAGCTTCTCTTTTAGGGTTATTTTATTTTTGGTTTTGTAATAAGATAATGAGAATATATGAAAACTATGAATTTATCTCTTAAGTGCAGTTTGGCCTCAGTCCTTATGTTATAAAACATTTTTATTTAAATATTCTCATTTCTGATTTTACTATTTTTCTTGAACCAGTATTTACATATTTAATCAGAAGAGTAATTTAGAAATTGCAGTTGAAAAATTTGTTTTCTCTTTAGTAATAGATTTTCAATTTTATGTTGACAGAGAATGTTGCTTATGGTACTTAGCAATGTTGTATGTAATTTAAGTTTTTCATCACAAATTAGTATACTGATTTTAAGATTAAAAGTTTGCTATATATTTTATAATTAGCATTAGTATAGTAATCATTCCTGTCTTATTTTTGTCTTCTTTGACTACATTATCTTATTAATTGTATTACTTTATTTTGCATTTCTAGCCATATTTAATTCATATGTTTTGATTCCAGTCTCTTAGTTGTGTAAAGATTCATGAGTATACACTTACAATCATTGAAAATTAACTTCGTTTGATCCACTTACTGTGTATATAGGACAAGGATTCTACTTTGTTCAGATTTAACACTGATTTTACTTTCTTTTGGTGGAGTTTGTCAGAGATATTGAAAAGTATCCATAATACATATATACCTACACTCATATTCACCTAGTTATGCATCTAATGCAAACACATATGTACACATAAATCTGCAAATGTATACGCACATTTCTGGATTGCTTTGTAGTAAGGAAAGTTATGCAACAATTTATGCCTAGTCTATGCTTTAATAAGCGGATTTAAGCATTTTATTAGTTACCATTGATATGTTTAATCTTATTTTCTGTTTTGTTCAGTGTTTTCTGTGTTTTTTTTTTTTTTTTAATTTGTTGCCTAGGTTTTCTTCTAGAGTTTTTATGGTTTTAGGTCTCACATTGAAGTCCTTAATCCATCTTGAGTTAATTTTTGTATAAGGTGTAAGGAAGGGGTCCAGTTTCGGTTTTCTGCATATGGCTAGCCAGTTTTCTCAACACCATTTATTAAATAGGGAATCCTTTCTCCATTGCTTGTTTTTGTCAGGTTTGTCAAAGATCAGATGGTTGTAGATGTGTGGCATTATTTCTGAGGCCTCTGCTCTGTTCCATTAGTCTATATATCTGTTTCAGTACCAGTACCATGCCATTTTGGTTACTGTATCCTCGTAATATAGTTTGAAGTCAGTTAGCGTGATGGCTCCAACTTTGTTCTTTTTGCTTAGGGTTGTCTTGGCTATGTGAGCTCTTTTTTGGTTCCATAGGAAATTTAAAGTAGTTTTTTTCTAATTCTCTGATGAAAGTCAGTGGTAGCTTGATGGAGATAGCATTGAATCTGTAAATTACTTTGGGTAGTGTGGCCATTTTCACGATGTTGATTCTTCCTATCCATGAGCATGGAATGTTTTTCCATTTGTTTGTGTCCTCTCTTATTTCTTTGAGCAGTGGTTTGTAGTTCTCCTTGAAGAATTCCTTCACATCCCTTGTAAATTGTATTCCTAGGTATTTTATTCTCTTTTAGCGATTGTGAATGGGAGATCACTCATGATTTGGCTGTCTGTCAGGACACAGGCAGGGGCAAAGACTTCATGACTAAAACACCAAAAGCAATGTCAACAACAGCCAAAACTGATAAATGGAATCTAATAAAACTAAAGAGTTTCTGCACAGCAAAAGAAGCTATCATCAGAGTAAACAGGCAACCTACAGAATGGGAGAAAAATTTTGCAATCTATCCATCTGACAAAGGGCTAATATCCAGAATCTACAAAGAACTTAAACAAATTTATAAGAAGAAAACAACCCCATTGGGGTGAAGGATATGAACAGACACTTCTCAAAAGAAGACATTTATGCAGCCAACAAATATGAAAAGCTCATCATCACTGGTCATTAGAGAAATGCAAATCAAAACCACAGTGAGATACCATCTCATGCCAGTTAGAATGGCGATAATTAAAAAGTCAGGAAACAGATGTTGGAGAGGATGTGGAGAAACAGGAATGCTTTTACACTGTTGTTGGGAGTGTAAATTAGTTTAACCATTGTGGAATCCAGTGTGGCGATTCCTCTGGGATCTAGAACCAGAAATAGCATTTGACCCTGCAATCCCATTATTGGGTATATACCCAAAGGATTATAAATCATGCTGCTATAAAGACACATGCACACACATGTGTATTGTGGCACTATTTGCAATAGCAAAGACTTGGAACCACCAAAAATGCCCATCAATGATAGACTGGATAAAGAAAATGTGGCACATGTACACCATGGAATACTATGCAGCCATAAAAAAGGATGAGTTCATGTACCTTGCAGGGGCATGGATGAAGCTGAAAACCATCATCCTCAGCAAACTAACACAGGAACAGAAAACCAAACAGTGCATGTTCTCACTCATAAGTGGGAGTTGAACAATGAGAACACGTGGACACAGGGAGAGGAACATCACACACCAGGGCCTCTTGGGTTGGGGGGCTAGGGTAGGGAGAGCATTAGGAGAAATACCTAATGTAGATGATGGGTTGATGGGTGCAGGAAACCACTATGGCACCTGTATTCCTGTGTAACCTGCACGTTCTGCATGTGTATCCCAGAACTTAAAGTATTTAAAAAAATTGTTTTGTGCCTTTTGCTATATGGACTCCATTTTTTTAAAAACAAAATATATCTAGAAAACAAAATGCCAAGTACAGTAGTTGGGTTTTACTTTATCCAAAGATCATTTTCCTTAGGGAGATGTTTGGCTGCCTGTGTTTAAGGGCATTTCTGTACTCTTTTCCTGGAGCTAGGGACAGATAAGGTGAAACAATGTAACATTTCCTTCCCCTTCCTT
Source organism: Piliocolobus tephrosceles (assembly GCF_002776525.5). Classification (NCBI taxonomy): domain Eukaryota; kingdom Metazoa; phylum Chordata; class Mammalia; order Primates; family Cercopithecidae; genus Piliocolobus; species Piliocolobus tephrosceles. The sequence continues at coordinate 2,001,786 of NW_022325420.1, read as the reverse complement.
ATGGTTGTGCTTACTATTCTGATTGAAAGGGCAGGACACATGTGTTTTAAGAGGCTATGTCTCCAGTTTTGTTCTTGGGTTGTGATGTCAGTGGACATTCCTCTGGAAATTGGGTTACAGTTTTATCTTTAGTTTACAATGTTTTACCCTATTTAATTTTTTTTCTGGGTCTGCATGGAATTTTTTATTAGAACATGGGAAAAATAAATTCTGCTACCATGAAACTTGTATTCTTACTAGTTTAACATATTTAGGAAAATGCATTCCAAATTTTATTTAAAGAGATGAGAGCCTTAATTTGGTTCTCTAGAAAAACTAAAACTAAAAATACTGCTTAGTTAAAAAGGCTTACAAAATGCTGAATATCATAAGAAAAAATTCTGAAATATAACAAGACAACTTTAGCCTACACTTGTGAAGCTCTTCTTTTCTTACCCAGAGGATTGCATATATTCTCAAGCAGTAGTAAGTAGGGAGACTGAGATGAAGCCCATTCTTGTTCCCTCGTTCTTGCTTTAGGTCCACTGTGTTTTGACATGTTTCATATTATAAGCTTCTGTATAAAGCTTTCTTTGATGAAACAAAGCTTCCTATAATGAATCTCATTGTTTTTGACTGGAACACCTAAAATGACAGAGAGGGAGGCCAAAATGTTCAAGTAATTATGAAAATTTAAAGTTACATGATTAAAGTGTGCAACACTGTAAGAATTCCTATAAAGTTTGATCACCATATCTTTTTTTATCACTCTGGCAATCTCTCCCCTCCTCCATTGTCCCGTCTTTGTTTGACTTTTCCATTTTCAATTTTCTATCTTAGGACCCTATCTGCAGTAAAGGTCTACTCTTCTTTGTCCTTTCTAAATTGCTTTATCTTCATCTATAAAATGATTAATACTTGCTTGCTTCAGTGAGATGATGGGAAGATAAATAAAATAATTTCTGAAGAGCACTTAGTGCAGTGTCTGACCTGGACTCTATCTTCAAAAAGTTTCCTGTTAACATTTTGTAATAATTTACATTCAGGGAAAAATGTTTCCTGCTATAAAGCATATTGCATTTATCAACAGATATTGAGGCAATATTTGAACAGATTTCATGTGGTGGGAACGATTTCAGGCACTAGAATATAGACATTGGAATATAGACATGGACAAGATAGCCTTTTTTATTAATTTTTTTTAAATGGCAAATAACAGTTGTGTATGTCTGGTACAATGTGATGCTTTAATCTGTGTATACATTGTAGACTGATTCGGTCAATCTAATTAACATATCCATCACCTCACCAACTTACCTTTGTTTTGTGGTGAGGTTGTTAAAAATCTATTTGTGTACCAATTTTGAAATATACAATACATAATTATTAAGTGGTCAGTCAGCATGCAGTGCAGTAGATCACTAAAATTTATTCTTCCAGTTCAACTGAAATTTTGTACCCTTTGATCAACATCTCCCCTTTCTCCATCCCTCCCACTCCTTCCAGCCTCTGGTAGCCATCTTTCTACTCTGTTTCTATGCATATAGATTAACAATTATCATAACTTTTTGATGAATTGACCCCTTTATTATTACATAATGACCTTCTTTGTCTTTTTGATTTAAAGTCTATTTTGCCTGATATGTATAGCTACCCCTGCACTCTTTTAGTTTTCATTTGTGTGGAATATCTTTTTTCTTCCCTTTACTTTGAATCTGTATGTGTCCTTAGAGATGAAATTAGTCTCTTTTTGGAAGCATATAGCTGGGTCGTTGCATCTTTTTTTTTTTTTTTAATCCACTAAGCTATTTGATGTCTTTTGATCAGAAAATTTAACGCATTTATTTTCAAAGTAATTATTGATAGGTAAGGATTTACTATTGAATTTTGTTAATTATTTTCTGGTTAATATGTAGATCCTTTGTTCCTCTCTTGTCTTGCTGTGTTCCTTTGTGGTTTGAGGATTTCTCTATGGTATGCTTTGAATGCTTTCGTTTTGTGTATCTACTAAGGGTTTTTGCCTTGTGGTTACCATGAGGCTACCATAAAACATTTTATACTAATAACAGGCTGTTTAAAGCTGATAATAACTTTGATCACCTGCACAAACTCTATACTTTTACTCTTTTCCCCTTCACAATGTATTATTCATGACACATTTTGTGTCTTTTATTGTTTGTGTCAGTTAGCAAATTATTAAAGCTCTAGATTTTAATAGTTTGGCTTTTAATCTTCATACTAGAGATATATTTGGTTTTCACAACTCCATTATAGTATAAGAGTGTTCTGTGTTTTATTACATACCTACTTTTACCAGTGAGTTTGATATTTTTGTGTTGCCCCTTCGTGATCTCCTTTAGCATGAATGACACATTTTACCTTTTTTTTTTTTTTTTTTTTGTAAAGCAGGTCTAGTTGTGATAAATTCCTTTAGCTTTTGTGTGTCTGAGTAAGTTTTATCTCCCCTACATTTTTGAAGGACAGGTTTGCTGGGTATAATACTATTGGCAGTTTTTTTTTTTTTTTTTTTTCCTTTTAGCTCTTTGAATACATTATCCCATTTACTTCTGGTCTTCAGGGTTTCTCTTGGAAAAATCTGCTAGTAGTCTTATAGAAGTTTCTTTTATGTAACAAGTCACTTTCTCATGCAGATTTTTCCATATTTTCTCTTTTCACTTTAGAAACAATATTTTTTATTTATTTATAACAATTGGATTATAATGTGTTTTATTGTGGGTCTCTGGATTCATCATATTAGGTGTCCATTGAGGTTCTTGGATCTGGATTTCTAATTTCTTCCCTAGACTTGGGAAATTTTCTGTCATTATTTATTTAAATATGGTTTGTATCCCTTTCTGTTTTCTCCCCCTGATACTCTGATAATGCATATTTTATTCACTTCATGGTGTTCTATAATTCCCTTAGGTTATCTCCAGTCTTTTTCATTCTTTTTTCATTTAGCTCCTCAGATTCGATGATTTCCAATGATTTTGTCTTTAAATTTGCTAATCTTCTCTTCCTCTTGACCTAGGCTGCTATTCAATCTGTCTATTAAATTTTTGAGTTCAGTTATTAGTCTTTAGCTCAATGATTTCTGTTTAGTACTTTTTAATATGTTCTATCTCTTCGTTGAAATTACCAATTTGTTGTATTGTTCTCCTTATTTTGATGAGCATCTTTATGACTGTCCTTTTGAATTCCTTGTCTGGTCAGACACATATCTCCATTTCATTAGCATAAGCTTCAGGAGATGTGTCTTGTTCTTTTATTTGGAACATGTTTCTGTTAGTTATTTTCTTTGACTCTCTGTGTTCTTTTCTGTGCATTAGATAAGAGAACCACCCCTTCCTGTCTTGTTAGAGTGGTCTTGCATAAAAGATCTTTCTTTCCAATCAGGGATTCTATGTTCTAAGCTCTTTGTGTTTGTCCAACCTGCTGTCTTCATTCTTAGTGGCTCCCACGAAATTAGAGGGTCAAGTCATGATATTGCCTTGAGAGAGGTGAGAGAAGACAGCCTCTTGAGATGTAGCTGGAGACGTTAGATTGTTCAATGTATATTCCTGTTCCTTCTTTGAGAAGTGCAGAGCTGGAGTTTATCCCCCACTCATTCTGCCCTACACTAAGGAGAGAGTCTGAGGAGGAATCCTGTATTCTTGGTCAGACTGCTCACTTTTAACCTGGGGAGATAGTTGCTGAAGGTTTGCAAGTTTAAAAGTCACTTTTGTTCTCTGTGGTCTGGGAAACCAGCAGTGTAGAGCTCCATCAACTTCCAGAGCTAGGTGATTTAGGAGCCAGTCACTCAGGTGAAGGCTGTAAAAGTTGGAGCACTTGATGCATGCAGAAACTACTTCCAGGGAGAGTCTGCAGATGCAGATTTGTTGCTGAAGCAAGTTGGAGAAGAGAGATCAAAGAGTGCCCACTCTGGCATTAAGGTAAGCAGAAGTCTCACACCCCTCTAGCAGGAAGAGATTTCTAGTTGGGAGTTATCATTGAAATGAACCAGGGAGAAAGGCACAGAGAGTGCTCACTTTCCCCTTCAGGCAGGAAGAGGTCCATTCCCCAGCTTCCTTCCAATGAGAGATTGCAGGACTGTATATCAGAAGCAAGCCAGGAAAGAAGGCTTAGGGAGTGCTTTCTCTTTCATTGTTGCTGGCAGAGGCCTCCCATCTCTTTCCACAGAGAGATTTTCCATGGGTCTGGAATTGTCTCTGGGGCAAAGGGAGTGCCATGTTTCCTATTTAGGCTCAAATAAGCTTATTCTTTATTTGCTATGCGGTTTATAGAAGTTGGGCTGATCCTGGAGGCCACAGTTGCTGGAAATGACCATGCAGTCATGTTCTTTGTGCTTGAGGGAAATCCAATGCCCTCTCCCTGTCATTTCTCAGGCATGGTGAAGCCCTTCAGCAGGAGTCTAAAAGTTGGGCAGTGTGTATGTTGTACAAGACCATTACCCTTCAGGAATAAGCTGGGAGTTGATATTTCCTTCCTATGTGCTCAGGGTGGAGTTAGTGTGCACGTATATCTCAGCTTTTTCTACCCATTTTGACATGGGTATTTCCTCAGTTGTCTCGTACACAGGAGTCTTTCAAAAGGATTCTGACTTTCTCTTGGAGAGAATTGATTTCTCAGTGTGTGAGAGGAGGGACAGTCAGGAACCCCCTGTTTTATCATGTTGCTCAAGAAAGCCCTTTTGAAGCTTATATTCTAGTAGAGAAGATGGATAAGCAACAGATACAAATATGTATATTCCTCCAAAGGGAGAGTAACTGTGGGAGGGCGTTTGGTGTTAGTGGTTATTTTATATAGGGTGGTCAGGGTAAGTCTCTTGTAGAAGCAGGTAGCTGTTGATCAGGATTAATTAAATGAAGGACTGAGCCACTTGCAAATAGAGGAGGAAAGAGTATCCAATATAGCACTAAAGCAAGAATAATAAGCTTTTCCTATAAAAAGCAGCAAAGTGGTGCAGGGTGCCTAGCATGATGTGAGAAGAGGAAAGTGGGAAGAATTGCATCTGGAGAGGTATGCAGAGGCTAGCTTATATGAATTTTTTAGGCTGTGGTAAGATGTTCGAAATTTAGGTGTGCTGGGAAGCTGTTGGAAGGTTTTGAACAATTTCAGGAAATGATCTGATTAAGATTCTAAACAGATCTCTTTGATCTGAGAATAGACAGTGCCACTACATGGCACAGCTTCAGGAGTATTTTTGTTTGTTTTGTTTTTTCTTGAGACAGTCTTGCTCTGTTGCCCAGGCTGTAGTGCAGTGGCACAATCTCAACTCACTGCAACCTCCACCTCCCGGGTTCAAGCGATTCTCCTGCCTCAGCCTCTCGAGTAGCTGGGACTACAGGTGTGTGCCACCACATCTGGCTAATTTTTATATTTAAAATAGAGATAGGGTTTCACCATGTTGGCCAGGCTGGTTTGGAACTCCTGACCTCAGGTGATCCACCCACCTTGACCTCCCAAATTGCTGAGATTACAAGGTCTGAGCCACTGCACCCAGCCACCAGAGACATTGTTGATATGGAATTTAAGGCACCCTCTTAGAGAGTTGTACAGTCTTGAGAATAGACTGTAGGGGCAAGAGTAGAAGAAAGACCAATTTGGAGATGTAGCAATGGTTAAAGTTTGAATAGGTGGTAGCCTGAGAGGTAATACAGAATATAGCCAGAAAGTATTTACTCAATATTATTTAAGTTTATAAATGCAGTAGGGTAAAACTGTGCTATTTTGAGATTTTAACATGGTTAAAAATGTTGAAGCTATTTTATTAAAATAATATGTGTATGTGGCTAAATAAGCCTTGCAGAACTTAAAATAGAAAGCAACAGTTCCCTGGCCCACTTTTTCCCATTCCCAGTCACATTCCCAGAAGAAACTCTTTTTTTTTTTTTTGAGACGGAGTTTCGCTCTGTCCCCTTGGCTGGAGGGCAGTGGTGCAATCTCGGCTCACTGCAAGCTCCACCTCCGGGGTTCCCGCCATTCTCCTGCCTCAGCCTCCTGAGTAGCTGGAACTACAGGCGCCCGCAACTGTGCCCGGCTAATTTTTTGTATTTTTAGTAGAGATGGGGTTTCACCGTGGTCTCGATCTCCTGACCTTGTGATCCGCCCACCTTGACCTCCCAAAGTGCTGGGATTACAGGCGTGAGCCACCGCGCCCGGCCTAGAAGAAACTCTTTTAACTATTAATGTTTTTAATTCTTCTGAAAAATACTTCCAACATCAAAATAAGATGCCTCCACCGCTTTTCTTTATTCATTCTTCTTAGACTTTAGTCATTACAGTACTTCCTGCAGAGGGTGCTGGGTGAAGAAGATTTAGCTCACTCACACAAACATCTGGCTCCCCTTTCTTCCACTTGGAATATGGTTACCTACTGCTAGTGGACCTCCAAGATGTTCTCACATTCTTATAAGCAACAGAATTTTTAGTTGGGTAAATGCTGTGTGGCTGAAGTCTATATTTCTCATTGTCCCTTTCCCCATTTCGTTAACAATGGGACTGACCATGATTGTCTATAGAGAATGTGGGTCAATAACACAACTCTGGGAAACACCAGCTTTGTTATTTCTACCATGCGAAATAGGACCAGGTCCCATAAGATCATCAGTCTTAATGAAGAATTGCAGAGGCAATGTTTGTTTTTTACAGAAGTCAGATACAAGCCAGAGACTGCTGATACTTCTCTGAGGAGAGTAGAAAGTGAGTCTTGCTGCAATAGGAGCAAGAATTGGCTTACAGTTGTTGCCTCAAAAATCTGCCAGTAGCTGACTGGGGAACAGTCAGGGTCTCATATGTCACAGCATCTCTTCCATTGCAGCTATAGCCAAGACTTAATTTCAGTCTAGTGGGGTATTTTAGTCTGTTTAGTATTGCTGGAAAGAAATACCTGAGGCTGGGTAATTTATAAAGGTAAGAGAATCTGCAGACTATATAGGAAGCATGGCTCTGTCAACTGGTGAGAGCCTCAGGCTAATTCAACTTATGTGGAAGGCAAAGTGTTGCCAGTGTGTGCAGAGATTACATGGTGAGAGAAGAAACGAGAGAGTGTGAGAGAGGAGATGCCAGACTCATTTTAACAACCAGCCCTCACGGAAACTAACAGAGTGAGAACTCACTCACCACCCACCACAGAGAGGGCATTAATCTATTCATAGGTGTCCACCTCTATCACCCAAACAACTCCCATTAGGCACCTACCTCCAACATTGGGATCAAATTTCAATACAAGGGTCGGTGGGGACAAACACAAACAGAAGTGATGACTGTTTGGATGAACGGAGGCAAGATGGCGCAGTTCCGGGTTCTTCACTGTCAGCTTTCCCGCGCCTGGGAAAGACACAGGTCGACTGCGCAGGCGCAACCTGACCTCCGATGGAGAAAAACCGGAACCCGCCTAGCCACGCCTACTGCCCGACCCTCGACCCGCCTATGTCCCGCCCACTGCCTGCCCACTCCCAGGCCCAGGACATAAAAGCTGCTCCCTGCGGGCACCTGGTGCGAACTTACTTGGGCCCTGCTCGTGTGCCGAGCTAGGAACCTCGCCCGAGAGCTCCACCGGGTGACTCCCCCGGCCTCCCCTGCTGGAGACCGGCAGACCTCACCCCTCCCCCACAAAGCTGGCTGACCAAAAAATAAACCTGCAGTTTTGCTCCTAGCCCTGCCTACTCACTGGTCCTTTAATACTTGCCCTGGTGAGCCTAGAAAGCAAATTGGTTTCCTAGAAAGCAGATCAGCTTCCTGAAAAGCAGATCAGCTTCCTAGAAAGCAAATCAGCTTCCTAGAAAGCAAATCAATGACTACAAACCTATGGGCCATTTTCTGACAGGGAAGTAATGGTTCCTGTCTGGTGTCTTCCCCCTTCTCACTGCCTGGAATGTCAATGTCAGTGTGGTAGGAGTTAGAGCAGCTATTTGGACAAATTGATGTTGCTACTTATTGAGAATAACAGAGCTACAAGTCGGAAGGAGTCTAGGGACCATATCTTAACTACAGTTTGCTTTGTAATTTAAATAGTGTATGTATCTCTTTGTAATTTAATTAATATACTTATCCCTTTATGTTTTGTTCCTTTAGGTATGGACATTATGGCCCTGCATTTCTTGCTAACAATATTAATTGCCTACTTAATAGTCATTTTCCTTATTTTTTTCTTGCTGTAATATTTCCAGCCCTAGGTAAGGTACTTGCTTTTCTAGCTTTCCTGAGAGCTACAAGTGGCCATGTAACATAAGTTTTTTTGTTTGTTAGTTTTTTTGTCTTTTTTTTTGAGACAGAGTCTCACTTTGTTGCTCAGGCTCTAGTGCAGTGGCAATTTCATGACTTACTGAAGCCTTGACCTCCTGGGCTCAAACAATCCTCCTGACTCAGCCTCCAAAGTAGCTGGAACCATGGGTACATGCCACTACCCCTGGCTAATTTTATTTTTTTGTAGTTTTGATGTATGACAGATAACATATTTTTAGAGATAACAGAATTTCAGAGGTACTGGCTTAGACTTAAGAGAGTCTGAAACCATTGCCAATGGCATCTGCATTCCAAACTTATTTTTTCTGGAGGTTAATTGTTTTATGTTCTGTAATCCTCCTATAGTTGATTATTTTATGTTCTGTAATCCTCATGAAGATCTCTACCTACACTTTATTTATTATTATTATTTTTTTGAGATGGAATCTCGCCCTGTCGCCCAGGTTGGAGTGCAGTGGCGCGATTTCGGCTCACTGCAACCTCTGCCTCCTGGGTTCAGGCGATTCTCTTGCCTCAACCTCCTGAGTAGCTGGGATTACAGGCATCCGCCACTATGTCCAGCTAATTTTTGTGTTTTTAGTAGAGATGGGGTTTTGCCATGTTGGCCAGACTGGTCTCGAATACCTGACCTCAGGTGATCCACCTGCCTCAGCCTCTCAAAGTGCTGGGATTACAGGCGTGAGCCACTGCGCCCAGCTTATCTGCACTTTAAGTTGTTGATTCTACAAATTGAAAACCTCCTAATGAAGTTTATATGATCAAGATCAACTACATTTGTGTGCGCAGCCACATATATGTTGATTGCCATTTCATTCATTTGAACTTTTTTGGTCATTTTAACTTTTTCTTCCCTACCCATCTTGTCTTCCTTTGTTGCCTCCTTAAGCTGTTCCAGATTGTAAACCCTGGTTCTCACAGGGAATAATTAATATTTCCATTAATATTCAGTGGGAATATTAATACTCCCTAGCAGACATTTAAAACATTTTTGGGGGTGTTTTTGAATTTTCTCAGTGATTGGGCATTGCAACGGTATTTAGTGGGTAGGGTCGAGGGATTCTAGAAATTCTGAAATGCATGATGAAGAATTGTTCTTCCTACGTCACATCTCAGTGTCCTCTCAGACATTATGTAGGCAAAAACTTGTTCATAATTATTTGAGCCTAGAAATAATTATTTACTTATAAAACACAAAGTGTATTTTATATGATTTTAATATATAGCAAGTTTTTGCAGATATGTAGAAGACACCCAGGTAAACTGAGAGAAGATTGAACTTTTCTTGTTAGCAACTTTTCTGAGAATTGCTCACCATTTTAAAAAACAATGTCACCAGCAGCAATAATGTGATACTTGTTTTATCAATACAGGACGCTTGTATCAGCCTTCATTTTCAGTTGTCACATTCTTCTTGATTTTATGGCTATATACAAAAACTATTAAGCCCTTATTTCAAAATGTCAAAAAAAGAGAATAGTGTTGACAGCATTCGATTAAATATTGCTTAACTTCCCCTAAACCCAGACTTCTTTATTGTATAAGTGGGTGGACACATCTACTTTATCTTCTTGACCAGTTATATCTAAGTGTTTACATACTGAAATACATGTTATTTCAGTTATTTTATTGTTTATTTCTATCCCAGTTAGGAAAATGTATAATTTATTTATTTATTTGAAAATGTGCAGATAATTTAGCTATACATTTCATTTCTGGTTAGCAAAAAGAGTTATTATCTTTTTTAAATCAAAGGGGAGCTTATTGATTATTATTGAGTTAGGGTTCAGCAAAAAATACTTGTCATGCTGTAAAGGACAATTCACAAATTACAGAGGGTTGGGCAGGATTTAGGGATGAGTGAGTCATTCAGGGATTGACTGTGGAGGGAAGCCCTTACTCCTCCTAGGCCTTAGTGGGCAGAAGGGAGCTGTGGCCAGAACTGGGTGGGAACTATAGCCATGAGAGAGAGGCTTTCTGATGGAAGCTATGGTTTTTAGTGAGGCTTCTGGTCACTGTCTCACCTTCTGTGGCAGGGAGGGAGCCAAGGGATAAATCTCCTGTATTCTTGCTCTTCTTTCCTTGGATTATGTGATGACATTTCGCCAAAAGGGAAACCAAAAGAGAATCTAAAAAGCAAAAATGTCTGCTGTTAGGGTTCCTTAGTCTCCCAAGGCACAGAGCAGAGAATACAGGGGGAATCTGAAGACAAAGGGAGAGTGTCTAGACTGGGATGTTGTGTCTGATTCAGTTTGAGAATCACTATTCCAAAGTACAGCAGTAATCTCTCCATTTTTGCCTTTCTCTGCAGATATGTCCTTCCTATAGCCTTCCTATAGCTTGCTTTAGTCTGAACTAGTGTTTGGAGAGCAGACTGAGAGAGTTGTCATTATTTCTTCATAATTCTTTTAAATTGGAGCCTGTGTTTTCTGATCTGTCACCTTTGTAGGAAATAGTGTGTGAGAAATTTTGTGATTCTATGCAGACCTAAAATTTTCCTCATTTTAATGGAGAAATTGGCTGGGCATAGAATTCCAGGTTGAAATCATTCTCCCTCAGAACTTTGAAGGTATTACTCCACTGTCTTCTAACTTCTAGTGTTGCTAAATGAAAAACATGCAGTCTGGTTTTGTTTATTTTTAAATTCGTTTTATTTTGTTTTGAATGGACACATAATGGTACATATTTATGGGATACATTATGGTGTTTCAATATATACTCACAGTGAGTAATGATCGAATCTGAGCAATTAGCATATCCGTCACCTGAAACTTGTTGTTTCTTTGTGGTGAGAAAATTAAAAATCCTCTCTTCTAACTGTTTTGAAATATACAATACATTATTGTTGACTATAGCAAAAGTAGATAAAGAGGATTACATCAAACTAAAAAGCTTCTGCACAACAAAGGAAATAACAGAGTGAAGAGAAAACTTACAGCATGGGAGAAATTATTCAGAAACTATGTGTCTGATGACAAGGGTTTAATATCCAGAATATGCAAGGAACTCCAACGATTCAATAACAAACCAAATACTCCAATTTAAAAATGGGCAAGCAATCTGAATAGACATTTCTCAAAAGAAGATATACAAATGGTCAACAGATATATGAAAAAATGCTCAATATCACTAATTATCAGGGAAATGCAAATCAAAACCACAATGAACTATCATCTCACCCAAGTTAGAATGACTATTATCAAATAGACAAAAGACAACAAATGCTGGGAAAGATGTGGAGAAAGGTGAACTCTTAAACACTGCTGGTGGGAATGTAAATTGGCACAGCCATTATGGAAAACAGAATGGGAGTCTCACAAAAAAAAATTAAAAATAGGACTACCATGTGATCCAGTAATCCACTACTGGGTATCTATTCAAAGGAAATGAAATTCATATGTTGAAGACATATATGTATTCCCATGTTTACTACAATACTGTACACAATACTCAAGATATGGAAATCTACTTAAATGTCTATCATTGGAAAATGATAAAGAATGATAAAGAAATGATAAAGAAAATGTACTGTATATACTCATACCATTTTTATTTAACTATAAAAAGACTACTATTTTATTATAAAAAATAACGAAATTCTGTCATTTGTGACAACATGGTTGAACGTAGAGGGTGTTATGTTAAGTGAAATAAACCAAGCATAGAAGGACAAATACTGCATGATCTCATTCATGTGGAACCTAAAAAGTTGATCTCATAGAAGTAGAGAGTGTAATAGTGGTTATTAAGGGCTGGGAAAAGTAGTGGGTACAGGAGTTTAGAGATAGGTTGATCAGCAGGTATAAAATTACAGTTTTATAAGAGAAATAAATCCTGATGTTCTATTGCATAGTAGAGTGGCTATAGTCATTCATTTTAAAATAACCTGTTTTTTCTTTCTTAAATGTTTTAATATTCTTTATCCTTGGGAGTTCTAAAATGTTGCAATTACCTTTAGCTTAAAAAAATTTTATTATGGCTGCGCACAGTGGCTCACACCGGTAATCACAGCACTTTGGGAAGATGACAGGAGAATTGCTTGAGGCCAGGAGTTTGAGACGAGCCTGACCAACAAAGTGAGACCCTGCCTCTACAGAAAGATCAAAAGTAAAAAGTTTAGCTAGGCATGGTGGAACATGCCTGTAGTCCCAGCCAATTGGAAAACCGAGGTAGATGATCACTTGAACCAGAAATTGGAATCTGCAGTGAGCTGTGATTACACTTCTACACTCCAGCCTGGGTAACAGACTGAGTGAGACCCTGTCTTAAAAAAAAAAAAAAAAAAATGTCGTGCCAGGTACTTGTTGGTTGCAATCTAGAGATAGGAGCACATCCTTCCAACCTTTGGCTAGTCCCTTATTTTTTGTGAACTTGGGATGGCAGGAAGTTGGGAGGTAAAGAGTGGGGTTTGCTTTTCTTTGGGGTGAGGCAGCTCCTTGAAGTCATCCTACAGTTTTTATTAGTACACTTACAAATCCCAGAATGTTGTATTTGGATGAATTTTCTGATCATCCTCTTAAGATTGTTGTCATTGACAAAGGGGTGTTTTTATCTGCATTTCAACTATATTGGAGATATACAGAGGTATAAAGTTTGCTCTGGAGAATCATTATACAGTTGGCCCTCCACATCCATGGGATCCAACGATTCAACCAACTGCAGATTGAAGATATTTGGGAAAAAAATTACAAATAAAATTACAAATAAAAGACAAGATAGTATAATAATGGTTTACATAACATTTATATTGTATTAGGTATTATAAGTAACCTGGAGAAGATTAAAAGTATACAGGAGAATATTGTATGGATTTTGGTATTCAAGGGGGTCCTGAAACCTATCCCTTATGGATAACAAAGGATGGCTATAATAGTATAGTCTTATGTGTGTAATTAAAATATTCTCTATTTTTCTTATGTTTTCATTTTGTTTTTGAGTGACTTAATAGTTTTATCTTCGACTCCCCTATGTATTACTGGAGCCATTAACTATAATAAGACCTATAGGTTCAAAATGACCTCGATATGATGAAATAAACAATCGACTGGAGAAAGCAATTTCAAAAGAAACTTGTAACTCATTCTGTGGCATATTTTTGCCTAGAGGCATAACCAGGTATTACATACATTAGGACAGGAATAAAAAATTAAAAGGATGTCATCTAATTAATTATCCAATTATTTTCAACAGATGCCTCCCATATTCAGTCAATCATCTATAAAACTTTAAACTTTTAAGAAAGTCTTTTGGGATATTTTTCTTTAACATAATATAAACTTTCAATTAAGACCCAGTGAAATTGAAAATATTAAGCAGGTTTAGGAGCAAAGCAAGAAACTAAGAAGGGGAATTGGGAATGTATTCTGAAAAGTAACTTCTGAGCTATATGTTGAGGTTGAGAGAGACCTGAATTGTATTAGAAACTTTCTGACAGAAGTTGCCTAATTCTTTTTATATGCCTGGCCCTCAGGCCCTGTTCCCTGACCATATCAATATGTAATGGTTTCAGTAGGTAGCACCATCTGTTCCCAAGGGCTAAATGCATATTAACATTTTACTAGCAACTTATTTTTTTTCTCATTAAAGATAGCTGTATGTAGCATATTTGCTTAAACACCACACTTTTTACTTGTTCTCACCAGGGACCTCAGTATGCCCCCAGTGTTTTCATTTATTTTAGAATTACATATTGCTGTCCAGTGGCCACACAGCAGAACAGTCTCTATAATATCATGAAAATATATAATTTAAAATGTCATCTATATATAATGTGTTTCAAATATTAATGCTTTTATCAGGTTCTGAGATGTGTTCTTTAGAGAATGAAGGTTAAAAGCAAGCTATAAAACACATAGGGCTTTTAAAAGAAATGAGTATGATTAACTGACACTTGAAGTCTTAGAAGTTGGAGCTTATCTTTTTCTATTTCTGTATTTGCTCAGAGAATGTAAACAATCTCAGTAAGGTCATACAGTTTAAAAGCGATGGTGTTTGATTTTGAACTGAGGCTTTTGTGCCTCTAAATCGTTAGATCTTTACCTCAGGTCTTTCTTTTTTATTGCAAAATAAGAACTTTGTTTCTTGTATAAAAGCTCTATTTAAAACCATTTTGTTAGATTATACTGAATTCGAGAGTTTGTGGCTATATTGCAGGACAAATCTTGGGCCACTGAAGCATTGAGAGGTGAAGCCAGCTGGACTTCTGGGTAGGGTGGGGACTTGGAGAACTTTTCTGTCTTACAAGAGGATTGTAAAATGCACCAATCAGCACTCTGTAAAATGGACCAATCAGAAATATTTGGGCAGGGACAAATAGGGTACTGAAAGCTGGCCATCCCAGCCAGCTGCAGCAACCCACTCGCGTCCACCTCCATGCTGTGGAAGCTTTGTTCTGTCGCTCTTCACAATAAACCTTGCTACTGCTCACTCTTTGGGTCTGCACCACCTTTAAGAGCCGTAACACTCACTGAGAATGTCTAAGGTTGGCTTCATTCTTGAAGTCAGTGAGACCACGAACTCACTGAAAGGAAGAACTCCAGACACATCTGAAGGAACAAACTCCGTATACACCATCTTTAAGAACTGTAACACTGACGGAGAAGGTCTGTGGTTTCATTCTTGAAGTCAGTGAGACCAGGAGCCCACCAGAAGGAAGAAATTCTGGACTCATTAATACACACAGCTAACGGTTGACATGCAGCGACTTGAGTATTTTTGTCATCTTCCACAGCGGCTTTATAAAGGCAGTTATTTAGGATTGTTTGGGAAATTTGTTTGAATAGGAAATTGTAAACTGTCAGGACCTCATAATTAGAATTCTGAATTAATATAAGCTGTAATAGACTCTGTCTAAACGGCGATGTGGTTATTGATCTTGATTGCAAGTCCCTGCCCTTAGGAGCTGCATACTCAGGGCTTCCGACTCCTTTCCCCAAAGTAACATTGAATCTGGTATGGCAAGTTACCATCATTTAATAAATAACTCAACCTGAATTACTCTCTTACTTTTTCAGTTTTTACTATTTTTTTGTTTCGTTATTACTCATACATCTCCAGACCTGTCATATATTTTTCTGAATGCAGAAATAATATGTGCCTAAAGTATTTGGAAAGTACAGAAGCATAAAAAAAGAAATAGAGGGGGAGAAATGTGTCATATGACCAGCCATCATAGTGAGTGCTGAGTGGTTCATCCTTATTATTATTGTTTCCATGCGTATTTTCCGCAGTTAATGATGCCATAAAAACAATTTTATATCTTGCTTTTCCCTTAGCATTGTATCCTGAATATTTTCCTGTTCAAAAACTCTAATGTTTCAATGGTTATATATTCTTTCCTCATGCATACATTATTTGTGCCATGATGAATATCTGCAAAAACCTTGAGAGAAGGGCTGGATTTCACAATATTTCTAGACTGGAGTGTATACTTTTATTAGGAGTGTATACTTTTTGAGACTTGTAACATATATTGAATACTTATTCCCTGGAACAAGTCAGCTGATGTAGCCATTGCTGGGCCCCAGGATTGTGAGGCTCTTGTGAAGCAAGCTGGGAGCCAAGACTTCAAGGTTTGAGGTGTGTGAAAACCTATAAGTAGAGATTTGTGCATTCTGGGAAGATTAGTGGCAGGAAGAGAAGTTTGGGGGCATTTTAGTAGTGTAGGGAACTAGAGCATGAATGAGGTGGTGAAGGTAAAGATGAACAAGAAGAGAAGAAAGAGAAGGGTTGGAAGAGACATTTCAGAAATAGAGTGTGAAGCAAGCAAGACTGAATGAGTAGGATTTAGAGATTATTCCTTGGATTTTGTTGATGCCACTGGTCGGATGGGGATACCATTACCAAGATGTGAAACACGTGAGAATAAAAAGATTTGGGGCTATTCCAACGAGGCTTATGTTGACTCTTCTCAGAAAGCATGTCTAATAGTAACTTAAACCACTGGGCTTACTTCACAAGAACACAGCGAGTGGGATGTTGGCTCAGTGACACCGTCATAAAGCAGCTTCTGCCTGTTTTCCTGCTCTTCCATCCCTAGCATGAGGCTTTTGCTTTCATGATTGCAACTGCCTGCAAAGGTATCTATGTTCCAGGCAGAAGGAAAGGGGGAAGGGGCCATGGGCTCTGTCGCGGAGACACTTTCTTATGGACAGGGAGCACCCTTCCCCACCTCAATTTCTTTTTACATCTTACAGGCAAACTGTAGCAGTAGGAAGACTGGGATATTAATATTTGCATGACCAGTCTCTGTCCTGGAGGAAAAGAGAGAAGGGATTTAGAATGAGAGTTAAGTCACCAAAAATATGCAAACAAGGAGGCAGATAATAAATTTAATTTTGACCATGTTTGTGGAAGAGACTTATGCGATGGAAAATAGTGCCTAGAATTTAAAAGAAGTTGTCAGGGCTCGAGATAGATGTAGAAGCAGTCTGCATTCGTTTCATATTCAGTCGTATGTCTAAAGGACTTAAAAATTCCTTTTTCTAGGCTTTTCCTGCTGTTTCCATGGCTTCTCTTGTTTTCCAAATTTCATTCATTATGTCTTATTTCACATTCTTCTTTCAAGACCATACTTTGCCCCTACCAGTCACAGGGTCAGACTCCCCATGACATCCTACCATCCTGGTCAAATTTGCTACTGTTATTTTTTAAATTACCCTCAGAATTTTCTTGGGTGTGCTTATAATGTGAATGGAAGGACACTTTATTTGTTTTGGAAGTTGAATTCCAGAGTGTATTATTAGAGGTATGACAATAACCACATTTTTCAACCTTTCTCTGTATGTACATTTTTGTATCAGGGAATGGATTGCTATTAGGATAAATAAATTAATGTGTGTATAGTACTTCTTACTTTCAGTGACTGCTCCCTTCCTTTCTTAGTGTCCACAGTTTGATATAGGAAGAACTGGCTTCCAGGCAGAATACTGCTAATGAATAGTACTACTGATACTAAAGAAATTGTCCCTCCAGGCAAATAGCAACCCCTTTTTCCAGGGTCTTGCTTTTTCTCCCATCAGTGTTCTTCTCCTACCCTGACTACAGCAGATGGGGATCAAAGTCACACTTTAAAAAGCTTTCAGACTCTGCCACAAACTACTTCCTCTCCAGGGAGAAAGGCTTTTAAGTAATTTGAAGCCTTTTATCGGTTATATTTGTATGGGTTATATTTTCATATCTAACAAATCAGTAAACATTATCTAATTTTTTAGGTCTTACACAAATATAGTGATGTCACTTTATACTATGATTTTGAAGGATGTGATCCCTTTTTGAATTAAACTAAGTAGTATCTAACAGCTATAGTGCTGAAACAGTGTTTTCATGTCAGTGAGAGTACCTGTTCCTCAGGTCGATTCAGCATTTCCTTCATACCAAACACTTTTGGAAGACTATCACCTTATGTGTTTTTGTATGGGAGATTTTGCTGTCTGCTCATACTTGAAGCTAAATTGTCTGTGATTGTTAATGCATATTACTTATCTGCAACAATAATAAGCATTAGTCCCGAGGTTGCTCATGGGAGCCTCTCTTGTCCTTGCATGTGTGCAGCACATCTTGTTCTGGCACAGCTAAGCAACATGATACCTGGTGTGATGTTTGGTGATATTGTATTGTAAATGAGAGTGGTGTCTTTGATATTAATTAAATATTTGATATTTGCGTTGACACCTCAATGGCTCAAGTTTCTCTCCACTGCCTTTTCTGTTCATCTGCTTCCTCTTCTTTGACTTTCTCATTATTGAATACTGTGAGCAGAGGGCAGGTGAACGCAAGACCTTCATTTCTTTTTTTTTCTGAGACAGGATTTCACTGTCACCCAGGCTGGAGCGCAGTGGCGTGATCATGGCTCACTGCAGCCTCAACCTCCAGGGCTCAAGTGATTCTTCATCTTGCTTCCCAAGTAGCTGGGAAGCTGGCACTCAGGCACAAGTCACCCACCGCTCTTGGCTAATTTTTGTATTTTTTGTGGAGACCAGGTTTTGCCATGTTAACTAGGCTGGTCTCAAACTCCTGGCCTCAGGAGATCCACCTGCCTCAGCCTCCCAAAAAGTTGAGAATGTAGGCATGAGCCACCATGCCTGGCTAAGACCTTCAGTTCTGGCGGCTCCGAGGACATTGCTCCAGCAGATACTATGGCCTGGAGTCTGTTGGTGTTAAGGGATGGCTGTAGGCTCTTTGAAGGAAGAATAGGGCTGGCATTTTCTACCAGTGACTCCCCACAGTAAAAGGAGCTTCTGGGACTTTGTCTTGGGTACCAAGTAAGAGCATGCTTGCAAAGCACTGAAGCTTTGGCATGTACTACATGCCCCTCTACCTTTTCTCCTGCTCCCTTCCCCACATCCTCTTTTTACTCCTGCTTCCCCTCTCTTCTTCCATCTCTCCCACCACTCTGCCAGCCTAATTCCCATGGGAAGAATTTGATGTGAGTATTATGGATCATATAGAACAATATATGCATATGTTCAAGATTTAAACAGTTATATACATGTACATTCATTTGTGACTCTTGATGTAAGGGTATATTCGTCAGGATCTAGTCAGAAAAACAAAACATCACCAAGTGGTTCAATAGGGGGATTTGGTTTAGGGAGCTAATTACAAAGGTATTGAAAAAGCTGAAAGAGCAAATAGGGATCTGTTATATAATTCAGAGGTTACCAACTGCAGGTAGCCATTACCACCCTTTGGGCTAAAGGAACAAAGGGAGAAGTTGTCATCAGAGCCAACAAGGGAGCTGACTGGTGGGAACTCAGCTATAGCACAGGAGCTGCTTGGTGAGAGCAGAACCCAGGATCTGGGCCACCCAGGAGTAATTGGAACCGTGGAGGGTGTACCCCACAGGGGGCTGGAATAATGAAGAATGTGGCCACTCTGCAAATGCCACATGGAGTAGAGGAGGTAGGGAGAGAAATACTCTGACCTTTCTCTTCCTTGTTTATCTGATCTCCTGCTAGTCTCTCATTAGTCTATTGACATCAGAAGCCAGCTGTCTAGGACTGTAGTTTGTAGGGTTCAGTCATATGAAGTGGAAGGCAGGAGAATAGATGGAAGACCAAACAGACAGAGGACTGGCACCGAGGACAAGGCCTTTTCCTTAACTATGGTTCCTGTGATTATAGTAATGCATTATTGTCCCAGTGCAAGTCACTTCCCTAATGCACTTTCTATCATTAACATTTTAGATTTTTTTACAGTAGATTTTTGGAGTGGAGATTGCAAAGCAATCTGCGTGTAGGATTCTGCAGTAGCCTCCTAAATTTGTTTTCCTGCTTCCATCCTTACTACCCCTAATCTTATCTGTTCTCTGTATGTAGTCAGAGGGATTCCATTATAACAGAAGTCAGATTGCTTCTCTGTTCAGGACCTCCAGTGGGTTCCATCTCACTTCCAGTAAAAGTGTAAGTATTTATGGTGACCCACCAGACCATACATTATCTGTCCTCCCACCTCTTCCCCTTGCTGTCTCTGTTCCAGCTAAACTTGCCTCTTTGCTATTCATGGAACTGCCAAGCATGTTCCGACCTCTGCCTTCGTTCTTACTGTTCTCTGTACCTGAATGCTCCTTCCCCAGGCATCTCTCCTTCACCTCCATTGCCTTTGTTCAACCATTAGCTCAATGAGACTTTCCCTAGCCTCCCTACTTAAAGTTGCTACCCTCCTCCAACCATACACACACTTCTAACCATCTGTAAGCTTTCTACTTTCCTTCCCTGTTTTGCACTAATTACCTCTTAATGTACTATACAACATATTCATTATCCTCCCCCTCCACACACATAAATGTAAGCTTCATGAGGGCAGGGATTTTTAAAAATTCTCCTGTCAATTTTTTACATAGAACAATGTCTAGCACATGTTGTAGTTGAATGAATGGTTGAATCCAGGCACCATTGAATGACTTCCTAGATCTCCTAGGTAGAGTTCTTCCGAGATTTTTAAGATTTCCTTCCCCTAATCTTTTTCAGTTGTGTTAATTATATTTAATGTGACAGAAAAAATTTATCAACTTGCTTTTAGTGAGTCTTTCCAAAATGTTTAACTTAATTTTTAATAGAAAAAAACTTTTTCACTGAAAGTTTTGAATCAGTAAAGACTTCTGGATTCAAATTATAGTTCTACCACTTACTAGCTGTTTGACCATGGCTTATGACTCAGTTTCCTGGTTTGTATATAGGGGTGATAATAGTACCCATGTCTGTGTGGCTATGAGTATTACACTGATGCATGAAAGATACTTCAAATAGTCAATACAGTAAGGGTTCTGATATGGTTTGACTGTGTTCCCTACCAAATCTCATCTTGAGTTGTAGCTCCCATAATTCCCATGTGTCGTGGAAGGGATCTGGTGGGAGGTAATTGAATCACTGGGTTGGGTCTTTCCTATGTTGTTCTCATGGTAGTGAATAAGTCTCACGAGATCTGATGATTTTATAAAGAGGAGTTTCCCTGCACACGCTGTCTTGCCTGTTGCCATATAAGTTGTGCCTTTACTCTTTCTTCATCTTCTGCCATGATTGTGTAGCCTCCCCAGCCACATGGAACTGTGAGTTTATTAAACCTCTTCTTATTGATAAATTACCCAGTCTGGGGTATGTCTTCATTAGCAGCATGAGAACTGACTAATACAGGTTCATTAAGTCTTAGCTATTATTTTAATACTGGTTTACATACTGCAACAAGAAAGGACACACTCCTCAGGCTCCTGCTGTGGGAAGCATAATAGATAGCTGAACTGCTGCTCCTCTGAGTCCACCTTCACTCTGAGGCCATGTTTTCTGTGGACTTCTCTGAGCCAGTGATTGGGCACAGAAGGGAGAGCTCGACCCATTCCTGTCCTCTATTGGGTTAGTTTAAGCTCAAGGACTCCTCAGTGGCCCAGTTGAACATCCCTGGGGACTGCACTGTAGTCCAGTCCTCATATCTTCTCTCTTTCCTTCTGTAGGCATCACACCTTCACCTTGTTCTGAGAGTGCTCCTTGCCTTCTTCTGTTCCCTACTGCAAGATGTCTTTTGCATGTTTAATTTGTGTTGGTGTCTGCTTCTTGACAACCCAAATGAATGCACATGATATTGAAATATTAGTAATTATAACTCATTACAGCGATAAGTAACTGACATATGTGAGTTGGGAGACACAACTTTCTCATTATAGGCATACAACTTAGCTGATCTTAGTGGGAGCAGAGATATTTGGCCAGTGCTCACCAGCTGTCATATGCTGGGCAGGGTAAGAATATTGCTAGGGTGAACAGAGAACATCTACCAAACTGGGTTGCAAGACAAGAAGGCCAGCCCCTTAAATGCTGGTGTTAGCCACAGGGACAATGCCAGTGCCATAGAGGAGCTGGTAACTGGGGCATTATTTTGATCAAGGTGTAATGAATCCATGATGGAAGACACTTGATAATAAGGCTTTGTGGGCCCAAAGGCCTTAGCTCCAGCCTGCTCTTCTCTCTAGGAGAGTACTAGAAGCTAGAGGATGGGGATGGGGGACCCCAGAGTTCCCTACAGAGAAGGGAGCTGACCATCAGGATAGGGGAAGAAAGAGTTTGAGTTTCCCTAGTTCCCTGCTTTCCAGAGAAGTTAATACTTCTACTTAAACATGTCCAAAAAGAGGGAGAGATACAGATATTGCCAATAAAAGAATAAAATGTGGCCCCCCAAACTGCCCCAAGGAAGACATCGCCAATTCTGGGGGCAGTTGGCGCATACCTCAGAAGAATCCACAAGTGCTTTGGGAGGAATTCAATCCACTGCAACCAGTGCTCTGGGGAGGGAAGGCATCACCCCCTTAGGAGGTGATCTGACACAGCAGGGCTGAGAAGTCCATGTCTGCATTGGAGGAGGAGTCTTCATCCCCTGAAAGGAGGCTGTTGGAGAGTCCTGGGGCCCCCAGTGGAGCAGAAGCTGGGTCAGGGGGCCTCTGGGCCCCTGTTACTAGGCGAGTTATAGTCTCAGGGTACTCTATCAGCATGGGCTCAGTTGTGTGGGAAGCCATAGATACACTGTGGTTCAGCAGCTGCTGAAACTTGGAGTTGTTGATGGATGCCAGGTCTGTGAACACAGCTGGGTCTGTGCTGTTGCCAAGCAAGGCCCCCAGGTCTTCATCAAACTGCAGAGGCAGTAGGGCCTTCTGTTCCTTCCCCATCCTGGGCAGGCTTGGGGGCAGGTGGGCCCATAGCCTGAGGAGAGCCTGGGGCTAGTACTGGGCCAGGAGCTGGGGCCTGGGCCAGAGCTGATGCCATGGCTGGGACAGGGGCTGGGGCCAAAGCTGAGGCCTGGCTTGAGATCTGCCCAGAAGGAAACACCATGGTGGGAAACTCATCATAGTTGATGGTGCTGAGGGATGATGTAAAGGGAGAGGGTTGGGAGCTGGCTTGGGAACTGGCCATTGTTGGAGCTTCTACTGAGAAATAGTATTGGCTTTTTAAATTGAAAGCTCCTTGAACGCAAAGACCCAATCAAATGCCTCTTTTATAGCAGCCATAGCAGCTGGCTACAGTAGTAAACATATAAATGCTTAATAACAATTTGTTAAATCAACATTCCTTAATGCACTGACTCTATTTTCACTTTGCTTGGAAAATGAAAGAGTAGGTGATAAAGATGTTGCCAACAGCTGGGGACTGCAGAGACTAAGAAGCTCCAGAGTTTGTGAACTTTGTGACTTTACCAAGGAAACGTCCTTGGAAGTCTATGGCAGCAGCATTTCTGATGTCCTGAGTACAAATAACCAGGCTTTCAAAATTCTTCTATGCTCTAAGTATATTTTAAGAGGCTTGGTAAAATGCAAATTAAAATTTTTTTTGGTGATATTTGACTAAGCAAATTAAATATAAGTGAAAAAGTAGTTTCCTCCAGATATTTTACAGATCGAGGAGAACTTTAGAATGTTCCAATGTTCTTTGTAAACAAAGCTTAAAATTGTTTGATAAACATCAGTCAGGTTTGTGTTTATGAAAAATAGTGGGCAACCAACATGCTTAAGCTAATATTTGATATAAATACAAATTTCTTTTTTTTTTTTGAGACAGAGTCTTGCTTTGTCGCCCAGGCTGGAGTGCAGTGGCCGGATCTCAGCTCACTGCAACCTCTGCCTCCGGGGTTCACGCCATTCTCCTGCCTCAGCCTCCTGAGTAGCTGGGACCACAGGCGCCCGCCACCTCGCCTGGCTAACTCTTATTAGAATATGAAAAACTGTTCCAAAATACTTCAGGAGCATTTTTTTTTTCTTAGTAAGTCTTCAGAAAGATAGCTTTTCTGTTTTCTGTGTAAATCCCCAGATTCCTAGATGTAGTTCCTCTCCCTTTCCCATCTTCCTTATTTCATGTAGGTTGCTTGAAGCTGCCGGTTACTTAGGTGTCTGAAACTCTTGGGGAAAAAGTCAGATATGTCATGGCATTTTACACACAGATGCAAGATATTAATACAGTCCATTAACGTGGAAATACTTATTGTAACCTGAAGTAACCTCTGAATGAGGGAATGAAACAAAATATAATGGAGAAAAAACACAGGCATTTGAGGCTGTGGCATATGTTTTAATCTCAGTTTTGCCTCTTTCTAGCATCTGATCTCTTTTAGCTTTATAAAAGTTCTTTATTTTTCACCAACCAGAGACAGATACTGATAGCATCTGATTTTGAATATGTTAGAGCCTTTGGGGGTCCTGGCTCCTCCACTGTGAGAACACTCAGACTAGACCTGGCCATGGTGGCCCGTAGATAAATGGGCTCTTCCCTGGGAGGCTGTGCAAGTGTTTGCCAATTTAAGGAGAGCCCTTTTTCCTCTTGAATCTTTCCTTTGCAATTGAGGAGAGATTCAGTTTCTCCTTTCCCCATTGTTTCAGCAGTGAACTCTGTGGGCTCTGTCACAGAGGAAGGGTTTGTCTTCCTGCAACACTGCCTTACTGGGTACTTCTCTCTTAGTTATGCTGGCTGCTGGGCTTGAGATAAAGAGCATTGCTTTTATCAGAGACATTCCTAAAACTACAAGACCATAGCTAAAGGCAAAACGTTGAGTATTCTAGTAAGATTAAGACCTTAACTATAGTCAAAATATTGAGTATGGTGATGAAACTTAGCCATAGGCAAAGAGTTCAGTGTTCTAATGAGATCGGGTTCAAACTTTCCGTCCTGGCAAATCACCATGCAGTTGCTCTAGAAGAGTAGTTTTCTTTTGTTCCCACCTAAAATTGCTGTTTTCATATAGGCATGATGTTTTATTGACTTTGCTACACTGCTTTCAACCACGTTCCTTTAACAAGTACTTTAATACATACTATCACCGTTCTAACCACTACTACTCCTATTGTATATTTTGTTCCTTTCCAAATGTGAAACAATTTGCATTAAGGAGATTAAAATCTAAGTAAGTATGAGTTCAGAGCAGTAACCAATAAGACTATGTGGGTTTGCATTGAAACTTCACAATTTTCTAGAAATGTGAGCTGAAACAAATTTACTTTGGAAAATCTGTTTTCCCATGGCCATAAGCTTAGTATCTTTCCCATAGAACTGTTGTTAATGACTACAAGAAAAAAAAATCTAAGTAGATACAGCAAAAGCTCTGTATGTTTTAGTCATTTTTATGTAACAAACAAACAAATGGTATGAGAATAATACAATAAAATGGCCAAAGATACAGAGATGAACACATAATTATTGAAGAAAGTAAAAGACTCATCAGAATTGAAAGGAGTTTATCACAGAAGATTTCTAACAGGAGGTGACTGTTGAGCTAGATTAGAAGAGATGAATACAGGCTGGGCACGGTGGCTCACGCCTGCAATCCTAGCACTCTGGGAGGCCGAGAAGGGAGGATCGCTTGAGCTCAGAAGTTCTAGACCAGTGTAGCCAACATGGCAAAACCCTGTCTGAACTAAAAATATAAAAATTAGCTGGATATGGTGGCGTGAGCCTGTAGTCCCAGCTACTTGGGAGGCTGAGATAGGAGAATCGCTTGAACCCAGGAGGTGGAGGTTGCAGTGAGCTGAGATTGCGTCACTGCACTCCAGCCTGGACAACAGAGCAAGACTCCATCTCAAGAAAAAAAAGAAGGGATGAATATGAAGAATAATGCAGAAGGGAGACAATTCAGGCAATTAGAGCAGTGGCTTTCACACTCTAATGTGTGTAAAGTCACCAGTGGAGTCCTTTAAAATACATGTTCTTGGACCTGCTGCCAGGCACACTGGTTCAGTAGGTTTGGTATGAGGCATAGGAATCTGCATTTTAATAAGCACTCCAGCTTTGGCTACTGGCCACACTAAGAAACTTTTGGTAGAGATTTGCTGCAGGATCATGCACAGCGTGGCATACTTCTTTAAGGGAGTGGTACCAGGTTGAAGATCATCTCAGGAAGCGAAAGAGAGCTGTTATTGTCCTTACCACTTGATCAGCTTTAGTACTTTTGTGTTTTGTTTTCTGGGACCTCATTTTTGCGTGCTCAGTCTATTCACTCTTCCTTGCTCCTTATCAAGATGGAAATAACTGGGCAGCCTCTTCCTTAAAATTATTGGCTCCTATATTTAAAGAGTTGCTACAACATAGTCTTCTGCTTTATAACTAATATTGCAATTCCTTTATCTGTATATTAACTTTCGTGCTGAATCTCAATATGTATATAGTTCATTTAAATAATCTGAGGTTACTTTCAAACATCTCATTCTTGGCTTTAGTTTGCCTGTGTAACACCACTTTTGTAGCTAACCAAACTTAACCTAAAGTTTACTTTTGAAATGTACAAAGCACACTCATAAAAACTTGCAAAATTTGTAAAATATTTACAATGATTTTCTTGTTATAGCAGAGATTTATACCTTTTGCTTTAGTTTTCAATTTAGTGTACAATCTTTCCAGGTATTTTTCTTGCACTGGGTTTTTAAATCAGTTTTATATCTTTTTATTCCTTGGAGTAGAGATGAATAAACCTTGCTTACTAGATTTTGTAGTACCTTTATCACTTAATATTTGAACATCCTTAGCACTTTAATTTTAATATGGCTAAATGGAATATGTAAGATGCAATGTTTGCCATTTAGTACCCTGCATTACAATAGATGTTTTAGAATTTTAACTGTGGAATCTTACAGATAAACAGCCAGAACTCATCCTATTTTCTTACTCCTGAATTTTTTAGAATACATACATGCTTCAGTTTTCCTCTTTGATGTAATTTTAACCGTTGTGTTGAATGAGAGACCACAGTGTTGATGTGCAATCAAAACTTTATTTTGTGTTTTTCTCTCTATCCCTTTCAGTACTTTTTGATCAACCTTTCCCTTTGGATGGAATCTCAGATTGGTGCCGTAACTTTGCTTGGGTAATAACATGGACTATTTATCAAGTTCTTCTGTTGCTTGTAGCCCCCAAAAGATTCATTTCAATAATTCACGTCCTGTACTATGTCATAGTTAAAAGCCCAAACTCCATTTAAAGTTGAAGACTCTCCCCTGTGCATGTGAGCCTGCTCTAGGCTGGAAGCCTGCAGTGGGATAGCTCACGTGGAGGGCTTTTCAACCCAAGCTTGCTGGCCTGGTGTCTGACTCCTGAGGGGATGTGGCGAGGAGATTGGAGAAAGGGCAGTGACACTCAAGAAAGACTGATGCCATGTGGCATCGGCATACTCTGGGGTTGGCAAGAGTTTAAAGTTAACTCTGTTGTGTGGATGTTTTCCAGTTTTCATTGTGATTGTTTTTGGAAGATTTCTTCATGGGAGCATCCAACTCTGGTTCTGTGTTGCTGGCAGTGCCACACTTGTGGTTGGTTTCTATCTGACATCAAACCTTTACCCATTTTCTTTTGAGACCATCTCATGCTAGGCAAGAAGCTGCTTTGTGTGAGGTTGCTCTTAGAATGAGTCCTGGGTCCCTTCTTCAGGGGTCGCATCCTAGCACACACACACCTGGGCCCGATGATGGATGGGGTCAGTGTGCAGAGCCACCACTCCATGGACATGAGAGAAAAGTATTTATCACCTCAGATCTTTTATGTTCGTTATCCTGCTTCTGATTGATGACAGTAACCCCTTTTCTCCCTCATTTCTGGGATTTGTGATAGAGAATATAGGTTATTTATTTGGCTTATCAGCAGGGAATAGTGACTAGGAAGCCTTATTTGAAGTTTTAAGTCTCTCAAAAGCATCTTGATCTTGCATGTACTACAAGCTTATAGGATGATAAAAACTAGGGGGAAAAATGCAAAAAAGGAACCTTAGAATAAATTTTTTTTTTTACCTTTTTTCATTTTGATGTTGTTTTAGGCCACATGTCTATCTTTACATCCGAGCTTTGCTCAGTCTCTTGAGCCTTATGTGAATCCTCCCCACTCACTTTGTCTCTGAAACTTAAATGTTTACCTGACCTTTTTAATCACGTCAGACTTCCTGGATTTCCTGTCCTTTATCTGATGTGACTTTGGATAAACTCTTGATTGTATACATTATACCTGAGCCCCTGAGCATAAACTGTGTAACTTAGGATACGTTACTATAGATGTATTTTTAAAAATACTTTTCTATTTAGTTAAGCAATATTGTTTTCTGTGTTAATATTTGAGTGCCAGTCTTCTAAAATGTTTCCTGTGCATTAATGTGATAAAACAGGATATCCCATGATATTTTTAATTCCTCTCACAGTTGAATATTATAGATGTTCTTTGAGAAGGAAAGTCTTAGAAATAAAAAAGTGATTGAAAAGATATGTCCTTTAGGTGATTCGTCTCCTGGAAATGAGAGTTTTATTAGTGAACAAAGAATCCTGATTTTTAACATATCATTGAGTATCTCATTTGGAGTCAAGGGCAAGCAGGGTGTTTAACTTTAAAACTATGAAAAGGTGTGTTTACCATTAATTTTAAAGGATAAATTTTCATATAAATGTGAGATCCAGCTTAGTTACATCTGGATTGTGTTCCTGTTCCCCTAGTTCTTTGCCTCTTGACTTGTAACAGTTAACCCCAACCTGTTACTTCAGTCTCACCTCCAGACGAGACTTGTCCTGTCCCTAGTGGGGCCATATGAGGTGCTTCTGGAAGCAGAAGGCTACGGACTCACTTTGGCTGGGGCTTGTGTTTGGTCCTGTGCTCACCTTGGTGCCCAGTTGCCTGGAAACCAGATTCCTGTCTTACTCATCTATGATCACATCTCTGCTGGTTATCCCAGTTTCCTTTCAGACTCAATGGGTACTCATCTTGAATTCTTTGCTTCCCTTTTTGTTGGGCCTGTCTGCTCATGATGCCTTCTAAGCATGCTGGTCTTCACCTGGATCCTGTCTTCACTTTGAACTTTTGCCTCCTCTTGACCCCTGCCTGCCTTTTCATCGTGTAGACTCATCTGCCCATTTCAGATCTGCTGCTAGACCCACGGCCCTCTTTACCACCTCTTCATTAGTCAACTCCTTTTTTCTGGCTCTTGTGCTCTCATCAGTGTGCAGTTTCAAGTCAAGCATTCCCCAGTCTCTCTTGTCAGACTGCTCAGATTTATGATGAAATTACCTTTCTTTTGTCAAATCATAATCTGGCACGATAATGTCATAGCTTCCTAAGGAACTGGACTCATTGTTTGAGAACTCACATATGCATTGTTCGCTGTGCTGGGGTTACCGTCCGTTGTAATTAAGTTCTAGTACATCTCAAGTTGTGATCTCACTGTTTCAAATATTCCCTCATGCGAACAGCTGGTTATAGCTTTTTGACAGGAGACAGTGACACCACATAGGTCAAAGTACTTGGTCTGTCAGTGGTCCTAAACTTACGATTTTGATGCTGTTTTGATAGCTTTTTTTCCATGGTGGCAGATATATGTGTAATTAGGTCCTGTAGCTTTCTATCTCCATCCTTACATATTGTTGAGAAATTTCATCTACTATGTGATTATATTAGGAAAGCCAAAAACCAAAGCTCATGCTCCCCATAAAGCAACCACATGTGTGATTATTCCTGAGGTTTCAGTAACTGCTCCTCATCTCTTCTTTTCCAGCCTGGAGTGGAAACAGCTCCGCTGCTGCTAACCCAGGCCTAATGCTTCCTCTTCACCCACACCTTATAAATCATCCTTCCTTAAAGAAACCCTCCACGTTTTCCCATTTTGAGTGTCCCATCTCTTTCCTATTGGGACCTTGAGTGGTCATGCTGGAACTTTCCTTAGAGTGGAAAATTCTGGATACTACCTCTAATAGGAATTAGAATTAAAAAAAATACAGTACTAAACTTTGATTGTATTGGCTCAGGCTGATGGTCTTCAGTTCCTCCTTCTTAGAATGGTTTTATAAAGAACAGTTGAAAATTTAAGGCACCTCTTCCTTTTCTTTGGTTATTTAATGCTGTGTGGAGAGTTTCTACATTTTTTGCATAATCAGATCTTTGGATCTTCTCTTTTTCAGCTTTGTGTTTTCTCCTACTCTTGCAGCACAGCTTGAGGGAAATTGATATCTTTACAGAAACCTAATAAATGCTCAGTTTTCATTTCTGTCTCTACTTTAATAAGTTGGTTTTAAAATTTATCACTACTAATAGCATATTTTATACAATAAGGTGTAGGTTTAAGTTGAAAGTATCCTATGGTGATCCCTAATTATTTTTCAAGTAATTCTTCTCAATCCTTTGTCTTGGTAATATCTAATTTAGCATAAATTAAACTACATATAATTAGACTTTTTTTTGGGGACTCCTACTTTTTACATCAATCTCCTTTTCTAAATTCATGCACTACACTAGGGCTTTAATGATTGATACTTTGTAATAAATATGTCAAGAAAGGGGACAAGGTGTAATAAATATGTCAAGAAAGGCCTCTTCCATGTTTCTTTTTTAGGGTATTTGACACCATACTCTTTCAGATTAAGTTTTGATTTATTTTGTCAACAAATTTGATAGTTTGACTAATATTCCAAGAAATATAGGCATTAACTAAAATGGAATTGACATTTTTGCCATATTTACCTATTTCACGAGGAAACATGTTCTTCTTCCATTTATCTGAGTGATTTCTTATATTGATCAATTTGTTAAATTACAATATTGTAACATAATTTTGTTACATAAACTGTTGCTCAGTTTAAGCATTTTATAACTTTTGTTGTTCTTATGGGCTTTCTTCTTGTATTAATTTTTACCTAGTTAGTATAAGAGAATGCAATTTTTCATTATGTACATGGCTTCTTTACTAAACATTGTGAATAGATTTTCTGTAGATACTTGTTATTTCTGCAAAGTATTTATAGTATTTATCACTCTGTTTCATATCACATTCAAAATTTTTAAAAGAATATTAATGGTGGTAGTGGGCTTCTTTTATGAGACAGCGTCTCCTTGTGTTTCTCAGACTGGTCTCAAGTTCCTGTACTCAGGATATCCTCCTGCCTCAGTCTCTGGAGTACCTGGTACTGTAGGTGCCCACCACCATGCCTGGCTCTCCTGACTACATTTTGTTAATTCAGCCTACCCTAAGTTTTTTCTTGCTGATTTGATGGCTCTTCTTTTTCTTGTTTAGCATTTCAGATTTCTTCAACTCTATGTTAAGGGTAACTTCCCAAAGGTTAGGCTTTGAATTTTAGTTATTTTCCATTGAAGTTTGCTATCTTCTTACCTTCTACTATATTACCTTCCACCATCATGTTAGCTGTCATCTCCACTCTTCCAGGTCTACCTTGGTTGTTAACTTAAAGGGCACACCTTCCTGAGCAGTTTGTAAGTTTACTTTAACCAAACCTCTTTGTTAAGTTGTTCTCTGGTTTCTGGATGTCTCTTTTTTTCCACCCTGGCTACAGCCTTGCTTAAGAACCAGCTCAAATCTATTTCTCATCTAAAACCTTTCCATGGCCGTCCAATCTGATATGTATTTTTTGAATTCTTAGAGCAGTTGTTATGTCATGTTCCAATTAATCAAGGACTTTTATTGTTAATTTAAACTATGCTTTAAAAAATTCTTTAACGCTATTGGGGTGAATTTTTTAAGGATGCTGCCTTTGGGTACATGCCAAACATTGAGAAGTAGAAATATCCTCTTATCTTTTACCTTTTAAGAATATTTTGTTACTTAACCACTTCTCTTTCTTCAGCCATAGTATTTAAACATAAAAGCCAGGTGTGGTGGCTCATGCCTGTAATCTCAGCACTTTGGGAGGCCGAGACAGGCAGATCACTTGAGGTCAAGAGTTCGAGACCAGCCTGGCCAACATGGTGAAACCCCATCTGTACTAAAATTACAAATAAATAAATAAATAAATACATGCATGCTGGGTGTGGTGGTGGAGTTGGGGCACTTGCAATCCAAGCTACTTGGGAGGCTGAGGCAAGAGAATCGCTTGAACCCGGGAGGCAGAGGTTGCAGTGAGCTGAGATTGTGTCACTGTACTCCAGCCTGGGCAATAGAGCGAGACTCCATCTCAAAAATAAAATAAATAAAGCATGATACATATCAATTTATTCTTTCCTGAACTGATTTACAATAACAATATGGTGGAAAATGGTCAATTTTAGTCGTACTTTAAACAGCGCAAACACCTAGATACCATTTGCATCTATTAGACAAAATTTTTAATTCTGTAATCACCTGTCATGTTGCCGTGAAAATAGTGTCTCGTGATCAAAATTAGGTAAAACAAACATGTTACAGACAGAACAAAGGCTGGAAGGAAATAGGAAAATGTTAGTAGTGGTTGTGCATGGATAGTGAAACTATCTTTTTTTCTCCCTAGATAATTGTTTCTCACAATTTTTCATAGGAAATAGATGTTAGAATACCATATTGCTGTTCTGCAGTTAAAGACAAGAAATGTATTCACATAATCTGGGAAGGGAAACAAAAGTGAAGAGAAATCATTATTTCATTATAATTAAGCTGTCTTTTTAAAAAAAGCCAACAGTCTCTCATTCTCAGTATAAAAATTGCTTCATATCATGGAAAAAGGGGGCTTTGGGTGATACTTGCATGGATCTTACTATCTTATGGCAGTTGCCATATTTTACTGTGATTTCTCCACTATTACAGTTTTGCCAGACATGTTTTTGAATTACTTCCATTTATATTTGTAACCAGCATTTTTACATATACTCAGTTTATCATATGTGATATTTAGTTTTGTTACCTTTCACTAGTAAAGCCAGACAACAATACTGTCATCCACTCCCAAAGATGTGCTGGTAGGTCTCTGGTAGCACAGGCAGAGGAGGTCTAGTTGTATTCTACCATTATTTAATGCAGATGGAAGACGAGACCCAGGGAAATATGCACGAATGTCTCCAAATGACTGCTGGACAGAGATGGCTGCATAAGATTAACTTAGGCATTTTGAATGCCACCACATTTTTCTTGCACAGTTGATACAAGAAAAGGGTCACTTACAAGACCAGGTCTCTAAGCTCACACTTTTTAAAAGTTTTATTTACTTTGGGCAGTATGGCCATTTTCATGATATTGATTCTTCCTATCCAGGAGCATGGAATGTTCTTTCATTTGTTTGTGTCCTCTTTGATTTCACTGAGCAGTGGTTTGTAGTTCTCCTTGAAGAGGTCCTACACATCCCTTGTAAGTTGGGGTCCTAGGTATTTTATTCTCTTTGAAGCAATTGTGAATGGGCGTTCATTCATTATTTGGCTCTCTTTGTCTGTTATTGGTGTATAGGAATGCTTGTGATTTTTGCACATTGATTTTGTATCCTGAGACTTTGCCGAAGTTGCTTATCAGCTTGAGATTTTGGGTTGAGACGATGGGGTTTTCTAAGTACATAATCATGTCATCTACAAACAGGGACAATTTGACTTCTTCTTTTCCTAATTGAATACCCTTTATTTCTTTCTCTTGCCCGATTGCCCTGGCCAGAACTTCCAACACTGTGTTGAATAGGAGTGGTGAGAGAGGGCATCCCTGTCTGGTGACAGTTTTTCAGGGGAATACTTCCAGTTTTTGCCCATTCAATATAATGTTGGCTGTGGGTTTGTGATAAATAGCTCTTACTATTTTGAGATACATTCCATCAATACCAAGTTTATTGAGAGTTTTTGCATGAAGGGCTGTTGAATTTTGTCAGAGGCCTTTTCTGCATCTATTGAGATAATCATGTGGTTTTTGTCTTTGGTTCTGTTTGTATGCTGGATTACGTTTATTGATTTGTGTATGTTGAATCAGCCTTACATCCCAGGGATGAAGCCCACTTGATCATGGTGAATAAGCTTTTTGATGCACTGCTGGACGGATTTGCCAGTATTTTACTGAGGATTTTTGCATCGATGTTCATCAGGGATATTGGTCTAAAATTCTCTTTTGTGTGTGTCTCTGCCAGGCTTTGGTATCAGGATGATGTTGGCCTCATAAAATGAGTTAGGGAGGATTCCCTCTTTTTCTGTTGATTGGAATAGTTTCAGAAGGAATGGTACCAGCTTCTCCTTATACCTGTGGTAGAATTCGGCTGTGAATCTGTCTGGTCTTGGACTTTTTTTCTTTGGTAGGCTATTAATTATTGCCTCAATTTCAGAGCCTGCTATTGGTCTATTCAGGGAGAATCAATATCCTGAAAATGGCCATACTGCCCAAGGTAATTTATAGATTCAATGCCATCCCCATTAAGCTACCAATGATTTTCTTCACAGAATTGGAAAAAACTACTTTAAAGTTCATATGGAACCAAAAAAGAGCCCACATTACCAAGACAATCCTAAGTCAAAAGAAAAAAACTGGAGGCATCACGCCACTTGACTTCAAACTATACTACAAGTCTACAGTAAACAAAACAGCATGGTACTGGTACCAAAACAGAGATATAGACCAACGGAATTGAACAGAGGCCTCAGAAATAACACCACACATCTACAACCATCTGATCTTTGACAAACCTGACAAAAACAAGAAATGGAGAAAGGACTCCCTATTTAATAAATGGTGCTGGGAAAACTGGCTAGCCATAAGTAGAAAGCTGAAACTGGATCCCTTCCTTACTCCTTATACAAAAATTAATTCAAGATGGATTAGAGACTTAAATGTTAGACCTAAAACCATAAAAACCCTAGAAGAAAACCTAGGAAATACCATTCAGGACATAGGCATGGGCAAAGACTTCATGTCTAAAACACCAAAAGCAATGGCAGCAAAGCCAAAATTGACAAATGGGATCTAATTAAACTAAAGAGCTTCTGCACAGCAAAAGAAACTACCATCAGAGTGAACAGGCAACCTACAGAATGGGAGAAGATTTTTGCAATCTACTCATCTGACAAAGGGCTAATATCCAGAACCTACAAAGAACTCAATCAAATTTACAAGAAAAAAAAAAAAAAAATCCAAAAGTGGGCAAAGGATATGAACAGACACTTCTCAAAAGAAGACATTTATATAGCCAACAGACACATGAAAAAATGCTCATCATCACTCACCATCAGAGAAATGCAAATCAAAACCACAATGAGATACCATCTCACACCAGTTAGAATGGCAATCATTAAAAAATCAGGAAACAACAGGTTCTGGAGAGGATGTGGAGAAATAGGAACACTTTTACATTGTTATTGGGACTATAAACTAGTTCAACCATTGTGGAAGACAGTGTGGCAATTCCTCAAGGATGTAGAACTAGAAATACCATTTGACCCAGCCATCCCATTACTGGGTATATACCCAAAGGAATATAAATCATGCTGCTATGAAGACACATGCACACGTATGTTTATTCCAGCCCTACTCACAATAGCAGAGACTTGGAGCCAACCAAAATGTCCATCAATGATAGACTGGATTAAGAAAATGTGGCACATATACACCATGGAATGCTATGCAGCCATAAAAAAAAAAAAAAGGATGAGTTTGTGTCCTTTGTAGGGACATGGATGCAACTGGAAACCATCATTCTCAGCAAACAATCACAAGAGCAGAAAACCAAACACCGCATGTTCTCACTCATAGGTGGGAACTGAACAATGAGATCACTTGGACTCGGGAAGGGGAATATCACACACCGGGGCCTATCATGGGGAGGGGAGAGCAGGGAGGGATTGCATTGGGAGTTATACCTGATGTAAATGACGAGTTGATGGGTGCTGACGGGTTGATGGGTGCAGCACACCAACATGGCACAAGTATACATATGTAACAAACCTGCACATTATGCACATGTACCCTAGAACTTAAAGTATAATAATAATAATAATAATTATTATTATTATAATAAAATGATAAAAGAAATAAAATGTGGCACATATACATCATGGAATACTATGCAGCCATAAAGGATGAGTTCATGTCCTTTGTAGGGACATGGTTGCAGCTGGAAACCATCATTCTCAGCAAACTATCTCAAGAACAGAAAACCAAACACCGCATGTTCTCACTCATAGATGGGAACTGAACAAGGAGATCACTTGGACACAGGAAGGGAAACATCACACACTGGGGCCTGTTGTGGGGTAGGGGGAGCGGGGAGGGATAGCATTAGGAGATCTACCTAATGTAAGTGATAAGTTAATGGGTGCAGCACACCAACATGGCACATGTATACATATGTAACAAACTTGCACGTTGTGCACATGTACCCCAGAACATAAAGTATTAAAAAAAAAAAGTTTTATTTACTATTGTGTGTGTGCACACATGGGTGGGTTTTTTTACACACTTTTTATATTTGTCTATCTCCAGTTTTTTTTTTTTCTGTTTTACCTAAGACCTTGGTTTTGAAAACTGATTTTGTCAAAATACTTTAAAGAAAGTAACCTGCTGATGGTTTTGAGGGACTTAGAGTATTTATGTAAATGTTTGTTCACCATGAGACTAGAATTTCATTAAGGGCAGAACTGATTTTTCATCCATGTATCTTGACAGTGCTTGGTACATAATTGGTAATCGTTAGATATTTTTGAATGGTTTTAGAGTGAAATATATACGTGTACATAAACCATAACTATACACCTAAAGTGTGAATATGTTATAGCATAATTTATGTTGCATTCATATAACCAGGATGACAGCATTTACCTTTTCTCTTTGGAGTACTGAAATATAGTTTTTGCTCTCTAGATTGGTACTTCCCTTTTTAAAGACAGACTTTCATTAGTTTTCTAGTGAGGGAAGAATATTATGATTTATCACAAACCAGTTTCTCATTGTTATACTGGAGAGTGGGGCTGTAGTAGCCATCTTAGTGTATGCCTTTCTTCTGTATGGTCCCCTCTTAGCAACTTCTTCCTCCAGCACTCAGAGTAAGAAGGGATTGACACTTTTTGGCAAAATAGCTTTATTGGGAGAGTGATGAGTTCTTCACAAGTACAGTCTTTGGCCTTTGCCGAGATGGAAAGGTAGAAGTGAGGTTCAGGTGGTTGAAATTCTATTGGCAGAAATTCCAAGGACTTAATGTAAAACAACAATTCTCCCCCTCTCTCCAGAAGGAATTGTTGAAGTACTTCCCCATTTGGGGATATAATTCAGGTCCTTTTACTTTAAAAATGAGTTTTATTTACGTGTCTCCAATTGAAATACAAATATGATTATAAATTCTGATGGGAATTTCCATGATTGAAGATGCTGATGGTTTTTGAAGACTAGAATGTTTTTCTTTTTTATGGTACAAATGACAGAGGGTTGCATTTCCATTTGAGCGAAAAAACCCAAATGACAGCACCAGTAATGAACAGTCATTTTGTTGCTTGAGATAGTGGTGAAATATGGGACTAGTTGCTTAACCCTTTCTTGATGGTGTAATGTTGGACTTGGTTTCCCTTTTACAGTAAGGACAGGAGTTGAATAATAATAACCCCAGTTGATTATGTTCGAGAGAAAGAAGGAAAAGGAGGCTGACTTTCTTGTAGATCATTGAGTTTTGCATGGTAGTTCTTCTAGCACAACTTCTAAACTTCTCTTTCTCTTTTATAGCCTAATAGTAGGGCCCCTAAATTTTAATTTCTCCATTACATTTAATAAAACAATATTCTGATGTTGGACTATTTTTATTCCTGTTTCCACTCAAATCCTCTAGTTTTTCTATTTGTTTTTAAGTTCTGAGTGGTGACAGTTCTGATTGCTTTTTTATAATGATGACATTTTATAAGTACCTTATTTGCAGTGTCATGGTTTTATACCAGAGATTTGCAGATGGAAAGCATCAAGTGATTCTTTTTATTAAATAGAATGAGATCATTTAATAGCTAAAAGAGATATTTTGTTATTGGACTTGAAACTATCTTAAACCTTCTTTTAATTTTGCAGTCTACAGATTGTTTGCTTTATGATGAGACTTTTTGCTTTTCATGTTTGTTCTCAGAATAGTCTATGAGATGGAAAATTGAAGACACCTCAGCATTGAAATCCAATATTTTTGCAGTTGTTACAAATTGAAATATGCAAAGTGTTGAAAAATATTCATTATCCTTTGCTAATGCGTTATATATGGGAGCAATTAAATTTCCTTTTAGTTTATTTTGGTACCTACTATTTGCTTATTTTAAAATTGTTGCGTGTTATTCAGGAGTATTTCACTTCTTTTCAGACCTTTTGAGATCAGTGAGATTTGCATCCTTTGAGTTTTTTTTAGCAGTGTCAGAATAAGAATATTTAATTGATTTTGTGCTGTATTTGTTGCAGTGTCAATGAATGGAATGCCATTTGTTTTGTACTTATTTCTTTTAAAATAGAATCCTTGTTTTAAAGATTTGACATTTTGCCTTTTTATCTTGCAGCCAGACATGTACTCCTTTGGTGATTTCCTAGGGCTGAAATCTCTCTGCAGTGTGGTGTTTGGTTAAGATCAGAGACCTTGGAGACAGACTGTCCGGGTTTGAAGAGCGGTTCTGCCTGTTACTTGCCGTGTCACCTTGGGCAAGTCAGTTAACCTTTCTATGTCCAAAGTTTTCTCTCCTTGAAATAGTAATAGTAGTCCCTACTTGTGCTGTTCATTTAAAATGTGATATTGTGCTATAAAGCATAATGAATAGTTATGTAGTACACCTCATTTTATACATAAATAGGTGTCTTGTTCTCTTGCTCTTCTTACTGGACATCACAATGTTGGAAAAGTGGCTGCTCTTTTGCTATTTTGAATTAACTTGGCTTCCATAAATAATTTGGTGACTTTTGAGATACAACACCATCTTTGAGGCATCATAGAAGGCTATTGTAACTAATGAAGATTTCTAAAAATAAATTTTATAACATACAGGTTTTTTTTTTTTTATTTCCGAATGTTTTCTTAAAAGACGCCTTTCAAGTTATATTTTTACAGTGGTTCTAAAACACATTTAATACATGAAATGATGGAAGCTGATGGCTTAAAGTTAAAAGTGAAGTAGACTATGTAACTGTTAAACTATGTCACAAGCTTTTTGTATGCATTTTTCACATATGATATTTTAAAAGATAGTTTAAATTTAGTTTAACATTTTTTCTTTTTTTTTCCATAGGATAAATAAAAGTTGATTCAGTGTGGATTTTGCACACAAGGGTAGGAATCTGAGGAGCTGGTCTTGTAATTACCTATGTATAAGACTGATTTCTCCTTGTAAAACACATTTGTGAACTAAATTGATCCAGTGACTTTTCCTTCAAAGCGTGAAGGGGAGAGCATTTCTAATCCTTTCGGATTCTCTGCTTCATCATAGTGTTGAAGGAAAAATATGGCATGTTTGAATTTATTAGTGCCAGTAGTATAAATTTTATATATAACTTTAAAATGTGGTGAGTAGAAAGTTGGTGAGAGTGGTCGACAGTGCTTTTTGATGATGAAGATAATACGTAGGTTCTGTTACTATTGACCTCAGGCTGAGCACATCCTGACAATAATGGACCTGTTCCTTAAGGAAAAACAGAATAACATCATCATATTTTTTGTATCTGATTTTATATTTTAGGATATTCATTTAGAGATGAAATTTTTAAATATATAATGTTTTTAAAATGTTTTAAGACATTTGTACACATTAGGTCCAGAAAAGATGGATTAGGAGATAACCAAAGAAGAAGTCTAAAATGTGGTAAGAAGATGAGGCAGCTTGGGACAGCACAGTTGTAGGATACATTCTGTTCCCCCACTCAACAGAAGTCCACCCTGACCTGGCATTTCTTGACCCATGGCTTAGAATGTTATCAAGTGCTAGAAGAACAGAGCTATCAGCTGCAGGTGTTGTATCCAGTAAAACTATTATCCAGGAAAGTAAAAGAGGTAAAAACGGTCTCAGATGAAGGAAGACAAAGAACTTGTTGCTAACAGACTTTTGCTTAAAAGTTGGCTAAAGTTCTTCAAAGGAACTTCAAAAGAAAGGAAATCATAGAATAAATCTTAGGGAACCAAGAAGAAACTAGGAACCAATAACTTAAATGAGTACATACAATAGGCTAAACTAGTCTCCATGACTTTTATAAATTATATTTGATTTATTGAAACAAAAATTGTAGTGCCATATAATATTCAAGACAATGAAGGCAAAGAGAACTAAGTGAAAGTGACATTTCCAGAGGAAACAAGTAGAAAATACACATCACAGACTTAATACTAACATCTCAATAATTATCTTAAAAATGAAAGTTCTAAGCTTACAAAAGACAGATATAGAGTGGATAAGAAAAAAAAAAAGAACCAATTACATGTTGCTTACAGAAAACTGACTTCAAATTCAATGACAGGTAAGTTGAAAGTAGAAGAGAATAATTATACCATGTAAATGATAAAAAATAGTAGAAATGGCTGTATCAACACCTGATAATTTAGGCTTCAGAGAAAATAAAATTATTAGAGATACTAGTTCTAGACAAGAAGTTATTAGAGGCAACATAAGATGACAGGGTAAACCTACCAGAGAGACATGATGATCTTAAATGGATATGTATCAAACAACAGTGCCTCAAAATGAGGCAAACGTTAATAGATCTGAAAGGAAAATCAGACATCCACAATTATTGGCAGGGACTTAAGCATTCCCCTCTTAAGCCAGCATTGATAGAACTACTAGACAGAAATCAGCAAGGTCATAGAAAATGTAAACAACACAAACCACCATTGAATATTGAACCAGCCTTGCTGAAATCCACTTGACTATAGTGTAGAATTCTTTTTATGTGTTGCTGAATTCTTTTTGTTGATACCTTATTAAGGAGTTTTGCAGTTTTAGACATGAGTGATACTTGTCTGTACTTTTTTTTTTGTACTGTTTTTGTCTGATGTTGATATCAGGATAATGCCACCTTCATAAAATGAGTTAGGAAGTATTCCCTCCTACTTTTTATCCTGGAGAAATTGTTTAGAATTGTAGCTATTTTTTTTCTTTTCTTTTTTCTTTTTCTTTTCTTTTTTCTTTCTTTCTTTTTTCTTTTTTTCTTTTTGAGACGGAGTTTAGCTGTTGTTGCCTAGGCTGGAGTGCAATGCCGTGATCTCGGCTCACCACAACCTCCGCCTCCCGGGTTCAAGCAATTCTCCTGCCTCAGCCTCCTGAGTAGCTGGGATTATAGGCATGCACTACCAGTCCCAGTTAATTTTTTATTTTTAGTAGAGACAGGGTTTCTCCATGTTGGTCAGGCTGGTTGCAAACTCCCAACCTCAGTTGATCCACTTGCCTCAGCCTCCCAAAGTGCTGGGATTACATGCGTGAGCCACCGTGTCCGGCCAGCTGTAGCTAATTCTTTAAATATTTACTGGGATTTTTCTTTGAAACCATCTAGGGCTGGATATTTCTTTTCTGGATATTTTTAAATCACAATTTTAAATTTCAATTTCTTTAGTAGTGAGAGGGCTATTGAAATTATCTTTTTTATATTGAGGGATCTGTAGAACATTGTGTTTCTTCAGGACTTGGTGCATTTTTCTGTAAGCTGTCATATTTTTGAGCATCACGTTTTTCATATTAGTCTCTCATATTTTATTGGCTATAAGATTTATAGTGATAGCACCCATCTCATTCTTGACATTGGTGGTTTGTGTCTTCTTATTATTGTCTCTTTTTTTGTTACTGTTGCTGGAGATTTACCAATTGTTTTTCTCCCCCAAGATCCAACTTTTGTTTGATTGATTTTCCTTTGTTGTTTTCCTATTTTTAAGTTTGTTGATTTCTGTTCTCATGTTTATTATTTCCTTCCTTTTGCTTGCTTTGAATTTATTCTTTTTCTAAGTTCTTAAGGTGAGAGATTAGGTTATTGTGGACATTTATTTTCTAATCTATGCATTTAATGCTACAAATTTTCCTTTCAGTAATGTTTTAAACTTGTGTGGTCCACAAGTTTTAGTGTGCTGGGATTTTCTCCTGTCCTATTTTCCATTTCAGTGATCTTTTCCCCTGTCCCATCTATTCTGCCACTGAGTCCAACC
The DNA here is from genome assembly GCF_002776525.5 of Piliocolobus tephrosceles. Taxonomy (NCBI): domain Eukaryota; kingdom Metazoa; phylum Chordata; class Mammalia; order Primates; family Cercopithecidae; genus Piliocolobus; species Piliocolobus tephrosceles. The sequence continues at coordinate 1,960,289 of NW_022325420.1, read as the reverse complement.
AATGCGTTTTTATTTTGGTTATTGTATACTGCATTTCTATAATTTCTAATTTATTTATTTTTTATAAATTCTGTTTCCTTGCTGAGACTTTCTGTTCCTTTGCTGAGACTTTCTATTTTAGTCATTTATTTTAAGCATATTTTTAATTGTTTATTTTTTATTATGGCCACCTTAAAATCTTTGTCAGATAAATCTAACATTTCTGTCATTTCTCTTGATTATCGCTTTTCATTTAGTTTGAGATCTTCTTGGGTTTGGTTATGGTAAGTGATTTTCTGCTGAAACCTAGCTATTTTTGTATTATTATGAGACTTGGGATGTTGTTTAAACTTTGTGTTTTAACTGGTGGTTTTGGATACTGCTCCAGCAGCATTTTCCATGAGAAAGTCCAGGTTCCTCACTCAGCCTTAGTTGGCATGGGGATGGGAGCTCTTTATTACTCCTGGGTTGGGGTGGGATTTCTGCCTGTCTCCTGTCTACAGATGCCATGGTATTCTCACTGGGTGATGATGAAAGTCCCTACTCTTCACTAGGCCTACTCTGTCACCACTTCAGTGGAAATGGGAGGGTGCTGCCTTGCTGTATGGGAGCTGTAGTTAAGTTCCCCATGTTGTCTCCATGGACACAGGAGGTAGGATCTTGTTATCCAGTGTGCACCGTAGTCGTAGCTTGCTACTTGGCATTCTCTTACACCACCCTGGTGTTAATGTTAGGCACCTTTTAAAACTTCTCTCCAGAGCAGAATTGTAGGCTCCCACTTGACCTTGGCTGGCCTGGAGGGGACGTGGGCAAATTTGTGTTAGTTAGATGGATTGTATCAAAGTCAATATACTGGTTGTAATATTATACTGTAGTATTGCAAAACATTAACATTGGGGCATGCTGACATTGAATGTCTTTGTGTTATTTCTTACAACTGCATGTTATTCTGCAATTATCTCAGTAAAAATTTTAATTTAAAAGAAGTTAAAGAATTTAAAGATAAAACTTAAGGAAAAATGTTTGTTTTCAGAGTCAAAACTATATATTATATATTCACAAAAATCTTTCAGCCCTATTTCCTTTACCTTGCTCTTTCTCTGATTCTGTAAGTAATCATATTAACCATTTTTGGTCAATCTTTCTATTGTTTCTTTTGGCAATCTTTTTTTTTTTTGCCCATTTTAATTTTATCTCTCCCTCCCATTCATAAGGAAGGTATTATATTGGAACATTATTCTATTGTTTCTTTTGGCAATCTTTTTTTTTGCCCATTTTAATTTTATCTCTCCCTCCCATTCATAAGGAAGGTATTATATTGGAACATTACTTGCACCATGCTTTTTCATTTAGTAGTTTTCCTTGCGATCACTCTGTATTATAGAGTTTTTCCTCATTGGCTTGAATGGATGAACCACAGTTTATTTGCTTTTACAATTGATGGCATGATGTCCTCCTGCTTGGATTATTTTCTATTCTACAAAGTGCATTTTGGGAAATACTACAGATGGGATTTCTGAATCAACAGTAAACATATTTGTAACTTTGCCACAATTTTTAATTGTAGAGACTTTATAACATTTAATATCTGTTAGGGCTCGACAGCCTTCCTCCTCATCCAGTTACTTCACTTTTTCTAGCTATTTTCGCTATTTATTTTTCAACCTTGAACTTTTTATTCAGCCTTTGAAGGACATCTGGATTGGTTTTCGTTTTTGGCTATTGGGTAATGTCTCTGTTACTTTTTTTGTTTCCTTGACCAAAAATTTAATATATGAAAATGATAGCATCTCAGGCAGATCAGTGAGAAAAAGATGGACTTTTTAATAAATAGTGTTGGAACAACCAGATAGCCATATGGAGAAAGATAAAACTAGATGTGTTCCTCACATGATATATCAGAACAAATTCCAAACTCTGAGTAAATTCTAAATATGAAAAATAAAATCGTGCAAGCACTCAGGAGTGTGGAAACTCTCCTATATATAATTCAAAACTGAGAAACAATTAAAAAATCTTAATACACTGACATGGCAGAAAACCTTGTAAGCAAGGTTAAAATACTCTGACAATTTTTGGAAAAAAATGCAGCCTATCATAGCTAAAGGACTAAAAGTATTTATTTGTAAAGAACTTCAAAAAATTGAAAAGAAAGATATAATAACCAAATAAAGAGCAAAAGATATGAACAGACAGTTCAAAGAAAACTAAATATGAATGCCCCTTAATCATATGAAAATATACTCAATCTTCAAAAAAATTAAACTGTAATGAGATGTAAGATTGCCAAGAATCCAAAAGTTTAATAATATTTGTTGCTGGCAAAGCTTCAAGAAAACAAATACTTTCAGACAGTGCCTATGAGTTCAAATTCACCAGTGCCTATATAAGAGTTGTGTCAGGATGTAATGGTTAAAAGCATGGACCTTATATTGAGATGGACCTTAGCTTTTTCTAGCCATGTGGCCTTGCACAAGATCCTTATCCTTCCTCAGTTTTAGTCTTTTCATCAGTGAAATGGGCAATCATAAAAATATTTTTCTTGGGTGATTGCCGTGAGAATCTAATGATATAAGCAAACACTCAGTTTACTGTATTATCTATATTTTTTCAACTTTATTTCCTTTAAATGTTGGGTGATAATTTTTAAGGGATTAGAAAATTCAGAGTAAGCCATTAACTGCAGATCAAAAGGACAAAATGATATTTTGAGTCTGAGACTGGGAAAGTACAAGCAGATGTCTTTTGCATATGTAAGTTACTGGGCTTAGAAGATTGGAGTGTTAAAATGGGGCTTTCTACCGAGGAGGTACAGAAGAACTCCCAGTGAGCTTTTTTCCAAAACAAGGAACACCCTCCTGCACAACCCCTGAGGCTGATGCTTACCTGCTGGAATAGACAGTGAGGGATCTGGGGAGAAGAGAAGGGTGAACAGGTGCCAAGTGCAGGAGAGAGACTTCCAGATATTTGGTTTTGGAGTTAGGTCTATTCCAAGTCATATACTTTTTAAAATTTTTTGAGTTAACTCTCAGTGAAGTCTCTGTTACTTGCAATGAAAATATTCATTCTAATTGCATCTGTTCTCCATTCATAGTTAATTATAGAGCCTTGCTACTGAAAGTCTACCGACAGGCAAGTTCAGCTTTACCAAAGATTGTTAGAAATTCAGATTATCTAGTCCTACCCCCAAGCCTACTGAATTAGAATCTGCCTATAAGCAAGCTCTCTAAGAGACTTATATGCACATTAAATCATATGAGAGGCATTTCATAGCCAGTACTCTTATAGTAAACCTGTCTGGGGGAAGCGGGTGAAGTAAACAAGGGGGAGGGGAGCAGGAAGAGAGAGATTCACTTATGTTAAACACTGTATACATATTATGCACTAAATATCTTACATTTAGGAGATAGGCTCAGATCTATACACTTCATAGAGGAGGAAACCAAGGCAAAAGGAAGATTTTTTTTTCCCGTAAAATAGAATGGCATTGTGCAATTGAGAAATTACTATGAGATGACCATTAGATGTTTCTTTAATTATAAAGATTGAATTTTTTGGAGCATACTCCTTGCTATAATTCTGTTACAGATAATCGGATTAAAAATGTGCAAAAGATGTGAATAGACTTTTCTTAAAAAGAAGACATGCAAATGGCCCAGAGGCATATGAAAATATGTTCAACATCACTAATTATCAGAGAAATACAAATCAAAACTATAATGAGATATCATCTCGGCCAGTGAAAATGACTTTTACAAAAATTATAGGCAATAACGGATGCTGCCGAGGACATGGAGAAAGGAAAACTCTTCCTACAGTGTAACTGAGAATGTGCATTCACAGAGCTACTATGGAAAACAGTAAGGAGGTTCCTCAAAAAACTAGAAATAGAGCTATATGATCTAGCAATTCCACTGCCGTATGACCAAAAGAAAGGAGATCAGAATATCTAAGAGCTACCTGCACTTTCAGGTTTATTGCAGCACTATTCACAATAGCCAAGATACGGAATCAACCTAAATGTCCACTGATAAATGGACAAAGAAAATGTGGCACATGTACCCACAGGGATATTATTCAGCCATAAAAAAGAATGAAATCCTGTCATTTGCAACAACACAGATGGAACTGGAAGACATTATGTTGAGTGAAATAAGCCAGACACAGAAAGACAAATTTTGCATGTTCTCATGTGTGGGAGCTAAAAAAAAAAAAATTGATTTCATGGAGATAGAGAGTAGAATAACGGTTAGAAGAGGCTGGGAAGGATAGTGGATAGGGGGTGGGTGGGGGTGGGGAACGATAAAGAGGAGTTGGTTAGTGGTTACAAAAATACAGTTAGGAAGAAAGGATAAGATCTAGTGTTCAGTAGCACAGTAAGGTGACTGTAGTTAATAATAATTTATTGTATATTTCAGCATAACTAAAAGAGTGGAACTGGAATATTCATAGCACAAAAAATGATAAATACCTGAGATGATGAATATCCCAATTACCCTGATTTGATAATTACACGTTGTATGCTTATATCAAAATTTCACATGTACCCCTTAATATGTACAACTATTAGGTATCAATAAAACTTTTAATTTTTTGTTTTAAATTGACCTTTGAGAAAGCAGAACTTAGTCATCTTTTCTTTCCACTAACTTGGTTAATTCTTTTTTTTTTGAGACGGAGTCCCACTCAGTCGCCCAGGCTGGAGTGTGGTGGCAAGATCTCCGCTCACTGCAAGCTCCACATCCCGGGTTCACACCATTCTCCTGCCTCAGCCTCCCCGGTAGCTGGGACTACAGGCGCCTGCAACTACACCCAGCTAATTTTTTGTATTTTTAGTAGAGATGGGGTTTCACTCTGTTAGCCAGGATGGTCTCTATCTCCTGACCTCGTGATCCGCCCGCCTTGGCCTCCCAAAGTGCTGGGATTACAGGCATGAGCCACCGCACCCAGTCTAACTTGGTTAATTCTTTACCAAAATGATTTCAGTTGGAGCTGCTTTCTGAGACTAAAAAGAAAACAACGTGTTTTTTTTTTTTTTTAATCACTGACTGCAAGCTTAGTGGCAATAATTGATGTGGCTTTATAACTTTATAATGATGTAGAAATTTATATGGATTTATGCTGTATCAGCTTTGTCGATGTCTAATGTTTTGCTGCAATATATTATGATTTTTTTATATTTCGTTATTACCCATGGATTTTTTTTTTTTCTCCAAGTCTATTGCTGTTGTGTTTCTGTTTTTCCCTCTTAGAACATGTCTTCCTTCTTGAGTGAGACAGGGAAAACTTATACTTGTTTTCATTGACTTCTAAATGAGAGTTAATGTTTTGATCTTTTGTTACGAATTGTGGATGAACTTTTCTGAGATAAGGCTTTGTGAAATTAGCTGTTAACAGCTTTTCCAGATGTAGGATAAAAGCATTATCATTTGAATAACTTTATAGCTCTTGAGTGTTCCTTGGGACCTAGAGCACATTTCTTGCCAGAAACAAATTAGCCAACATTTTTGTTTTGGTTAGGAGTGTGTTGGAACCCAGTTCCTTAGGGATTGAAGATTGGCGCGAGGAACCACGC
>NW_022325420.1:1854711-1954725 GCF_002776525.5 Piliocolobus tephrosceles | reverse complement strand
AAACGAACAGAACCATTCTAGGGAAGGGCATAAAATTTTATTTTTCAAGTGCATCTCTAGTAGATGAGCTTTGCAGACTGACTATTAACAATTTAACTAGAGGAAACAAACCTTACGTCATGTGTAGAATGAAATTTTAATGATATGCAGGAGTAACACGCTCAAACCACTTTCTTTATTGTAGCTATGTTGCAGTCTATATGGAAGTCTCTCTGTTTTGTTAAACCTCTTTTCTTTAGATCTTAACTCCTTGGTATTTGCATATAAAACTGCATGCTGCTGCTTGTTTTTGTTTTTAGTCTTTCTGCCTTCTAACTTGGGTTCTTTGTGCAAAAGTTCTGGGGCCGACCTAGGAATAATTCCACACAGCTTGTTATAGTAAACAGAGCCTGAATCCAAATTGTCTAAAAGAAGTTTCTACTTACCCAGAATGAGGCAAATTTAATGAAACAATGTACATTCCATTTGATGGTTGACATCATAGTTTCTTGATTCATAGTAATTCTTCACAATAAAATAGTGAAATGCTGTTTATTTTCAATTCCATGTAATGAAAACATAACGGATTCAATTTGATGTATGTGTTAGAGTAGGGATTAGCAAATCTTTGTAAAGGGCCACATGGTAAATATTTTATGCTTTGTGGACCAGATTGTCTCTATCTTGACAGTTCAACTCTGCTGTTACAGCACAAAAGCAGCAATAAATTGTGTACAAATGAATGGGTATGGCTGTGTTCCAATAAAACTTTGTTTATAGACACTACAAATTTAATTTCTTATAATTTTGACATATCATGAATAATTATTTTATTTCTTTTTAGCCATTTAAACATGTGAAGATATTCTTAGTTTTCAGATCACACAAAACCAGTTTGCTGACCTCCAGTATTATAGAGTTTATTATTTTTTACCAACAATATTATGGATCTAGTGGTGTGATTCAGATGCTTCTCTGAGTAATCCATTTGATGTATCAAAAATCTGTTTGCTTTGAGCTTCACTAAGTTAAGAAGATATCATGTCGTTTTGCTTATGTGATCTGCTTAGTATAAGTCTCCTTAATTTAGTTATTTCTGCTAAGATTTTACTAGTCACATTATTACCATCAAAACCACTGCTTGATTTCTTTTTTCCCTTTAGAATTCTTACCATGATATCATATAGGAACCAGAATAGCTTGGCATAGTTAAGGACTTTGAAGTCAGCTTCCACACACCCACCTATGCTATCTGGGCCAAGTTACTGAAATTTTTCTCAGACTCAGTTTACTTCACTATAAAATGGGGATAACATGACTAGCTTTGCCCTTATGTCCTTGTATACACATTGACGAAGTAATTTTCAAATGAAAGAATAAAATCTAGAATGGATAGTCAATATTACCTTAAAACTTCTACTCAGACCTCACTTCTCTCTGGTTAACATTTTATGGGACTTATTTATTTTTTCAGCATTAATTTAAGGGAAGATATTTGAAAAAATGGGAAATTAGTACATACATAGTTTAAAAATAAATATAATCTATTCATTAAATACTTTCCAATATCCACTTTTATTGTGCTCTACTAAAAATGGTGTTACCATATAAAGCCTTAAAAAATAATTGTGATAAGTCTGTTCCTTAGAATAATGCAGTTTTTATGCAATGAAATTTCAGAATGCCCCTTTGCAGCCTCCATACATTTCCAGGCATTTACTTAAGTCCAACTTGATGATAATGAAGTTCTGCTTTTAGGAACATTTCTGCATTTGAAAGACTGTTAGCATAAATAAGCAAGGTAATTTACGAGTGACAGTAGTTTTGAATGGTTTTTGACTAGAGAACTGTAAACACTCCATTGATGGTAATAAACAGTTTGAAATGATGAGGTATGTAATTTCACAGTAACGTTTTAGCAAAAAGGCTTAAATGTAATTATTACAAATTAGCATAATGAAGCAATATAATTACTGTAGGTTGTTCATATAATTAAATCTAAAAATTGGACTTGTATAGAAAATTAAAGTGTTTGTTCCTTTTCCTGATTTTGCTTTAAGTATGTTTTCTTAATTGGGAGTGGGAAAAGAAGAAAAATATGTAAAACGTAGGTATTGACTTACATTTTGCAGGGAGGGTCAAAGAAGCTTGGTACTGATGGACATAATTAGCTTGCACTTTTCTCTAGGATAATAACACCAACTTTTAAAAACGTTTTTATTCCTGCCTGTGCTGCTTTGAAATCTGATTGAATAGAGGAAGAAGAATGGGAAGTGATAGGCCCTCAGTCCTGTTACTGAGACTTTTCCTGCTGTGTTCCATATTGGATATACCACCAAATAATCTGATTACTAGATTTTGGGGTCCAAGGCACAATTGACAAGCAGCCCATAGAGAACCAACTAAAACCATCCGATACGTTTTCAATGTGCATTAAACAGTTATGTTGGTTCTGTATAGTAAGTTTGTACTAGGGCACTGTAGTTACTTTAAAAATGGCTGTAATGGTAGCAATATAACTAGGTTTTATCTTTAGCATCTGGTCTGCCATAATACCTAGAAGGTGGTAGGGACTGTATTATTTATTGAATGAATAACAATCATGTGTTGGGAGCACTGTGGGGAGAGTCTAAACATAAATAAGACATTGGCCCTATCATAAAGAAAGCAAACTCTCCTCTCCTCCTGTCCCACCAATATATACACATTTTTGAGGAGAAATACAGAAGCCTTATTATTATTAGAAAAATGAATTCCAGTACATATTTTTGAAAATAAAATTCAAGCCATTACCTAGGAATTCTGTTCTATCCTATAGTTGTTCCCACCTAATTCATGACAGGTTCTGGGGTAGCTGCTAGGCCAGAGCCTCTACTTTCTTTTTGTCTTTCTTCCTTTGCTTGCTCTTTTTTTTTTTTTTTTTAAACAAGTGTTTTTAATGGTTATGATTTCCACCTTAAAAAGACATTTAATCTTTTTTTATATTTATTTTCTACATTTATCATCTAATAGACTTTTTAGCTTTTTAGCATTTGTTCCAAGTTTTACAACATTATAGCTAACCAGAATAAGTGCTACTTAATTTTTTTTAACTTCAATTGTCTGTCAATTGGTCATGAAATTCTTTTAGAACAGTTCTTTACCAACATATATAACTTCCATGAATATATTAATTTATCATCTTATAGATAGGGAATTGATTTGCTTCAGGAATCCCTGGGGAGGACATTAGGACAAGTAGAATCTTTGGTCCTTTGGGACTTCTATCTGCTATATTCTATGAAAGGAAATATAGAGGACTGAAAAAAAAATAGGTGAATTCCTAGATTAACTGAGGACTGAGAATACTGAAATTCTAAAAAGAGTAAGAGAACAGTAAATAAGTGATTGAGTGGATAATTAAATGAAAGAGAAACTTCCTCCATTTACCAAATTATCTGCCTAATCAGTAGTTCTGTTTAGCACAGTGTCATGTAATAAAATGACCTTGAAAAAAATTGATTCTTTTGTCTCCATGTCTATAAAAAGCCACTTTTATCTGGGAAGAATATCAAAGAAACATGTTGATGTGCTTAGGTAACTATGGCATAAAAGAACATGGTACTTTTATCTCATGTGCACCAAAGAACATAATTTGTTTTTTAAAATTACCATTATACATGTCTGTCATCCATTTTTTTTATTTTGTTTTAAAATGTTCAGATTTAATAGCTGTATAATAGATACATGGGTTTTCAAATATTGGTGACTGAAAACCTTTCTGCTGGCAGGTTTGTTATCTTAATCTTAGTTAAACACTAAAGTGCAAATAGTTTAATTACTTTAAAAATAAATGACATAATATGTAAAAACATGAAAAATTATTTTGAAAGTCCAAAATTATCCAGATACTCAGTTTACTAGAAGCAGCTACATTTTGGACTCCAGAAAATCATGCTAGATATTCATCAACATATTCAAAGATAATTTTATAGCCATGTTATTTTGCTGATTAGGAAATAGGGACAGAAAAGTTAATCACCCTTCCAGATTAACTTGGAAGGCAGCCATATGCTACTTAACTAAAGGACCTTTGTAATTTATTTGTCCTTACTTTTCTCATCAGCTAAATAGGACAACAGTCATTTACAGGGTGTTACTGGAAGAATTAAATGAGATTATATGGGTAGCACATTGCCTGTGGACAGCATGTATTCAAAAAAGGTGGTTCATTTGCCTATCCTGTCAAAGTTAAAAATAGCTATTATTTATTAGAAAATGCTTTTCTTCCCTCATTCCATGTGTTTATCAGAACGTGACATACTCTACTTTACCAAAGGGATCTGGTTTTCATATGTAGTTTGTACAAGCACTAGAATATATTAGTTGCCAACATCTAGCGCATTAACAGAAGTAGGAGGCAAGCTGGGTAGGAACAGCTAAATCAGTGTTAAGCAATATTTTTTAAGGCTGGGCATGGTGGTTCATTCCTATAATCCCAGAACTTTGGGAGGCCAGCGCAGGAGAATCACTTGAGGCCAGGAGTTTGATACCAGCCTAGGCAACATAGTGAGACCTCATCTCTATCAAAAAATTTTTAAAAATTAGCCAGGCATGGTGGTGTGTGCCTGTAGTCCTAGCTACTCATGAAGCTGAGGCAGGAGGATCACTTGAGTACAGAAGGTCAAGGCAGCAGTGAGACATGATTGTACCACTGCACTCCAGCCTGTCTCAAAAGAAAAAAAAGAAAAACTATTTTTCAGAGCATGATCTGTGGTGGTACACTTGCTCAGAATCTCCTGGGATGTTAGCTAAAAAAGCAAATTCCTGAGCCCCAGACCTATCTTAACAATATGGATAAAACCCTGCATATATATAAATGGTTATATTGCTTTTTTTAGCATTATTACATAGCCTGCTGGGAATCAGCTCCTGGAATCTACATTTTAAATAGGACTTAGGGTGATTCTTTTTCCTTTAAAGTTTGAGAATCCCTAATTACTAATGTGGTCTCCAAAACTCCTCAATTTAGGAACAACCGGTTTCTCGAGAATTTCTTAGAGAAATGACAAGTTGTGCTATGAGCAATATAAAAATCATACATATGACCTGGAAGACATACACCAATTTCACCTTCTGGTCTCAGACCAGGACAAATACTGTGTACACTAAATGCAAATGGGTCTTCCAAGTGGTGGAAGTAGGTCAACAGGAACCACAAGCTTCTTTACGTACCTTCTTACTTACCTTCCCACTTACTAGGGAGTCTGAAGAGTTCTGAGGATGGAAGAAATAATATGCTTCTTTCTAAATTATTTTTAGAGGTGAAGCAAAACCATTACTTAGTACAACATTTTCCAAACCTAGTTTCAAGGACAGACGGATGTTAGATGTAAGCATACTTGGGCAAAAGCTAAACAAATTTCATCAGGTTCCTCTACTGCAAGGTATAGCAGAGATCTCAGAGCTTGGGTCTTCAAGTAGGATATACCATTAACTATTTTCCAGCTCATTTGACATAGAACACGTGTGTGTATATGTATCTGTGTGTAATACCCATTAGCACCTGACATTAGTACCTTTGAATGACTGAAATTTTGGAAATTCTGGCTTAGAGGTTGACACATGGAAAGACAAAAGTGGAGAATCTGTTATCTTTAGAGTTGTATATATAGGCAACAAGCTCTTACCCTAGGAGGGTGGATTGGACACTTGCACGAGCTTATACATTCCAGGTTCCATATATCCCGAGAATAATAGGGCAGGAGGAGACATTATTTCCCTTAGGAGTTGTTAGTGTTTGACTTCTTATAATTAGTGTTTCCCTGGGCCATTATAAAATTGCCAAATTAGACCAAAATATTTAACTGGGGAACATCATCATCTTGAATTCCTAGTATGAGGCAGTCCTTTTTTTTTTTTTTTTTTGAGACAGAGTCTCGCTCTGTTGCCCAGGCTGGAGTGCAGTGGCACAATCTCAGCTCACTACAATGTCCACTTCCCAGGTTCAAGCAATTCTCTGCCTTAGCCTCCTGAGTAGCTGGGATTACACGTGCCCACCACCACGTCTGGCTAATTTTTGTATTTTTTTCTTTTTCTTTTTCTTTCTTTTTTTTTTTTTTTTGTTAGTAGAGATGAGGTTTCACCATCTTGGCCAGGTTGGTCTTGAACTCCTGATCTCATGATCCACTCACCTCGGCCTCCCAAAGTGCTGGGATGACAGGCGTGAGCCACTGTGCTCGGCCGAGGCAATCTTTTAAATGGATAATTGTAGATTTATAAAGATACCATATCACAAAGATGATTCACACTAGGAGGTGAGGGAGCACACTTTTGTCTTAGACCCTTGCCATATTTTTAACTTTACGATTTTAGTATTTTAAAACATTGATATATGAAGCAATATTTATACAATATACGTACAGAAAACCACATGAAGCAGATATGAAGCATAATGAGTTACTAAAGGCAAACATCCTTGATTTGGTAACAAGGTGACACAGAGCCTTGCCAAGTACTCCAGGAGCCTGTAAGTGTCCCCTCTTGTTAAGAATATAAGCAACATGTAGTCCTACATTTAATGAAAATTATTAATATGACAATCTGAACTTTTATATATATACATACATATATCTTGCATATTTACCATACATATATAAAATGAAAGATAAATAAGCTTATATTTCCTAGATCTTTTCTTTTTCTACTGAAAATCCGTAGAAACAATAACCAATCTAGTGATAGTAAGCATTCCTAGGACCAAGATAAAAGTCCTGAAATAAGGCATTCTAGAATTTCATACAATATCTTAGTTCTACTGAAGCAGAACATTATTGTGGCAACTGCTAGGATTTCAGAAAAAGCCATAAGGGTACTATACCTCTGTTCAGAGGTGTCTGAACTAGGTTTGTTTTACATTTACAAGGAAAACTTCAATTTATGTCTAAGAAGTAGACAGTTTGATGTCTAACTTCCTTGCCTCAAAGCAACACTTTTAAGTGTTGGCGTGCACTGTCTTATACCAAGCAGGTGGTTTATGTTTTATAACTCTAGCAGAAAGAAGGTAATGACACTGTTATCTTGTTTGTTAATGTTATACCACAGAACTTCATGCTCTTGATCAACAAAGTTGTCATGGTAGTTAAGATTAAGAAGTGGCAGACAATGTAACTGGGCTATACTTTAATATTGCAAAACCACATTTTACTTAAATCTAAATCAGAAGGGTACAAACTGCAGAAATACTAAAGTTGTAAAAACATGAACATAGAATGTTGGCAGGGAAGCAGTTTAACAACATGACTGAACCATTAATACATATCAGAAAGCCGATGTTTCCTAGCTTTTTTATTCCTACAGAAGACACATAGAAGCAATAACCAATCCAGTAATCATGAGCACTCCTAGTACCAAGACTGAGGTTCTAAAATACTGCTTTCCATAAATTTATTCAGTATATTAGTTGTATCGAAGTAGAATGTTATCATGGCAAGTGCTGACACTTCAGAAAATGTTGGAAGGGTACTGTGTTCCTCTTTAGAGCTATCTGAACTGGATTTTTACATCTACAGTGAAAACTTTATATCTACATCATTTGTTGAAGTCTTTACCCCCAGTACCTCATAATGTAACTGTATTTGGAGATAAGGTCTTTACAGAGGTGATTACATTAAAATGAGGACTTTTAGGTGATCCCTAATCTGGTCTCACTGGTGTCCTTACTAAGAAAAGGAAACTTGGGAAACAGACCACCTCCCCCCGGCTCCCTGCCTTGCCAAGGTTGTATGTGCACACAGAGGAAAGGCCATGTGAGGATATAACAAGAGGGTATCCATTTACAAGTCAATGGAGGAGGCCGCAGAAGAAACTGGACCTGCCAACATCTTGATCTTGGACTTCCAGCTTCTACAACTATGAGGAAATAAATTTCTGTTGCTTAAGCCATCCCGTCTGTGGCATTTTGTTACATTAATAGCAACCCCAAAGGGAACAAGCTTGGAAGGGGAGCCCCCTCCTGAGGCTGGGTTTCAGACCTCATTGTAGACATTGTGATTGTGGCCTATTGGATGTCAGAGAAGTTTGCTGAATTCTCCAGGCCAGAGTTGGTCCATAGTTTCCAGGGGAGCAGAAAATTTCTCTCCAGATTATAGGCAACTTGAGGCTGGCAGGACTAGAACCTCTCTCAGGTTCTGGTGGGCCCAGCCTGGTAGATAGACACATGGCGGGATTCAGGCACTGGGGATATGATCACTGGCTAAGTGATGTGAGTCTTGGAGCCTGCAGTGTCTGTGTTGGGAGGGTCATGGTGACATGTTCACTGGGTCAGATTCGAGCTGGCTGTGAACTCATCAAGGGTCTGTGGTTTGGGGCATGCAGCTGCCACCATATGCTCCCTGCATGCACTGCTATGGCAGGAGCATAAAAAGCAAATATAAATACGCTGGAACGAGGAAAGAAAGCCCCTTCCTCCTGCTGTGTCCCTAGAGTATCCCCTAATGACAAAGCTTAAAATCATGTTCACTACAAAGAAGGAATTCTTACTTCTAGTGTTCAGCTCTCTTTTTAGAAACAGAAAATAAACAGTGGATTTGGTGCTAAGACGCCATAGATTGATAGTTGTCACATGTATTCTCCCCTGTCCCATAAATTAACACCATCTTTAAGGCTCTTTGGAAATCATAAAGCAAAAACAAATTTTGCAACAACTTATTTTAGTTTTAATATCATCTGTCCTTAGATAATCTAATAGATTTCTATATTTGAATATTATTAAGTAATCATAGAAGAAACGATTACCTAAGTGTTAACTCTGGGGGAAATTCTGAGCACTAACTTAATCACTCATGGTTAAAATAATCTGTATTATTCATTGCAATTACTGTGTTAGAATATTTCATGGACTGCATTAATGTTAAGCTATGAGAGAGATAAAATCATTAGGGCTGTTGTTAATAGATGGCAGGACTCTGACGATCAATTTGCTTTTTTAGACACCTTAAGATATTTAAGTCAGTGTTTAAAGCAGCATTGTTGTTCTAAACTCATTAATTGTCCATGCCAATGTAGTAACGTAACTAAAGAGATAATTAATTGGGCAATAACTTCTAGATTCTGGCTCTTATTTCCCAATCAGCACATTTCGTTAGATTTGTTTTTAGTTCTGTGGGTGCAGTAGTAGAAAAAAAATGACATAGGTCAAATTATGATTATTAGCAGTTCTAAACACTTTTATTTCATTGTAGAACTGAGATCATCACAGTACTGATTTATTCATTCTAAAGTGAACACTAATCTTCCACATCCTCAGAGATAAGGAAACATTTAGGGAGTCAACTTTCCTAACTTGAATTTATAATCTTGTAAATTACTTACGAATAGCTTCTAACAACATAAGTCTCATCTATTGTGACTGCCACATTAAGAAAATCCAAAAAACCTCAAGAAATCGGGGCTAGTACTTCTTATTTCTGTTTTCAGAAAAGATAATAAACAAAGGTTTGCACATTCAGTGCTCTAATATAAGTATTAATACATATAAAAATCCATACCTCCTACTTATAAAGTGCTATTTTGTTACGTTTAAAAATATTTAAGGCTGGTTCAACATGCGCAAATCAATAAACGTAATCCAGCATATAGACAGAACCAAAGACAAAAACCACATAATTATCTCAATACATGCAGAAAAGGCCTTTGACAAAATTCAACAGCCCTTCATGCTAAAAACTCTCAATAAATTTGGTATTGATGGAATGTATCTCAAAATAATAAGAGCTATTTATGACAAACCCGCAGCCAATATAATACTGAATGGGCAAAAACTGGAAGCATTCCCTTTGAAAACTGGCACAAGACAGGGATGCCCTCTCCCACCACTCCTATTCAACATAGTGTTGGAAGTTCTGGCTAGGGCAGTCAGGCAAGAGAAATAAGTAAAGGGTATTCAGTTAGGAAAAGAAGTCAAATTGTCCCTGTTTGCAGATGACATGATCATATATTTAGAAAACCCCATCATCTCAGCTCAAAATCTCCTTAAGCTGATAAGCAACTTCAGCAAAGCCTCAGGATACAAAATCAATGTGCAAAAGTCACAAGCATTCTTACACACCAGTAACAACAGAAAAACAGACAGACAAATCATGAATGAACTCCCATTCACAATAGCTTCAAAGAGAATCAAATAACTAGGAATCCAACTTACAAGGGATGTGAAGGACCTCTTCAAAGAGAACTACAAACCACTGCTCAGTGAAAGAAAAGAGGACACAAACAAATGGAAGAACATACCATGCTCATGGATAGGAAGAATCAATATTGTGAAAATGGCCATACTGCCAAAGGTAATTTATAGATTCAATGCCATCCCCATTAAGCTACCAATGACTTTCTTCACAGAATTGGAAAAAAACTGCTTTAAAGTTCATATGGAACCAAAAAAGACGCCGCATTGCCAAGACAATCCTAAGCCAAAAGAACAAAGCTGAAGGCATCATGCTACCTGACTTCAAACTGTATTACAAGGCTATAGTAACCAAAACAGCATGGTACTGGTACCAAAACAGAGATATAGACCAATGGGACCGAACAGAGCCCTCAGAAATAATACCACACATCTATAGCCATCTGATCTTTGACAAACATGACAAAAACAAGAAATGGGGAAAGAATTCCCTATTTAATAAATGGTGCTGGGAAAATTGACTAGCCAAAAGTAGAAAGCTGAAACTGGATCCTTTCATTACTCCTTATACGAAAATTAATTCAAGATGGATTAGAGACTTAAATGTTAGACCTAAAACCATAAAAACCCTAGAAGAAAACCTAGGAAATACCATTTAGGAGATAGGCATGGGCAAGGACTTCATGTCTAAAACACCAAAAGCAATAGCAACAAAAGCCAAAATTGACATATGGGATCTAATTAAACTAAAGAGCTTCTGCACAGCAAAAGAAACTACTGTCAGAGCAAACAGGCAACCTACAGAATGGGAGAAAATTTTTGCAATCTACTCATCAGACAAAGGGCTAATATCCAGAACCTACAAAGAACTCAAACAAATTTACAAGAAAAAACCCCATCCAAAAGTGGGCAAAGGATATGAACAGACACTTCTCAAAAGATGACATTCATACAGCCAACAGACACATGAAAAAATGCTCATCATCACTCACCATCAGAGAAATGCAAATCAAAACCACAATGAGATACCATCTCACACCAGTTAGAATGGCAATCATTAAAAAGTCAGGAAACAACAGATGCTGGAGAGGATGTGGAGAAATAGGAACACTTTTACACTGTTGGTGGGACTGTAAGCTAGTTCAACCATTGTGGAAAACAGTATGGCGATTTCTCAAGGATCTAGAACTAGAAATACCATTTGACCCAGCCATCCCATTACTGGGTATATACCCAAAGGATTATAAGTCATGCTGCTATAAAGACACATGTACATGTATGTTCATTGCGGCACTATTCACAATAGCAAAGACTTGGAATCAACCCACATGTCCATCAGTGACAGACTGGATTAAGAAAATGTGATACATATACACCATGGAATACTATGCAGCCATACAAAAGGATGAGTTTGTGTCCTTTGTAGGGACATGGATGCAGTTGGAAACCATCATTCTCAGCAAACTATCACAAGAACAGAAAACCAAACACCGCATGTTCTCACTCATAGGTGGGAACTGAACAGTGAGATCACTTGGACACAGGAAGGGGAACATCACACACCGGGTCCTTGTGGGGAGCGGGGAGTGGGGAGGGATAGCATTAGGAGATATACCTAATGTAAATGATGAGTTAATGGGTGCAGCACACCAACATGGCACATGTATACATATGTAACAAACCTGCACGTTGTCCACATGTACCCTAGAACTTAAAATATAATAAAATATTTAAAACATCTGTGAAGAGCTAATGTGATAGGTGTGTGCCTCATTTTGCTGCCCTATCCAAATGTAAACATTCATTGGGCTGTAGCAAATTAAAGGTATCCATGTGCATTTTTTTCTTCCTTTTGGGAGAGAAGTCTCTCTTGTGAGTTTTAGGGCACATATTTCCTGGTATCTAACTGGTGACTTTGTGTATACTACTAGCATTGGCCTTTCACCAGCCTCTGACATTCAGAGACCCTCTGCTGTGGCTTCTCCTGATACCTGGTTGCTTGAGTCATAATCAGGAATGGTGATTATGTGACATGTCTGAATAAAAGAGATGGTAATTTTGGAAGGACCACAACTTAGGTTGTAAGCTGATAAGTATAGAGAGTTTTGATCTTTGGTTCCACTGTTAAAATTACTAAAACATTACTCATCTGGACCTAAACTATCTAAAATATAAAGGTAGTAAACGATAAAAGTAATTGAAGGCCGGGTGCAGTGGCTCATGCCTGTAATCCCAGCGCTTTGGGAGGCTGAGGCAGGGGGATCATGAGGTCAGGAGATTGAGACCATCCTGACCAACATGTTGAAAACCCGTCTCCACTAAAAATTCAAAAATTAGCTGGCCATTGTGGCAAGTGCCTATAGTCCCACCTACTCAGGAGGCTAAGTCAGGAGAATCACTTGAACCTGGGAGGCAGAGGTTGCAGTGAGCCGAGATAGTGCCATTGCACTGCAGCCGGGCAGCAGAGCAAGACTCCATCTCAGTAATAATAATAATATCAATAATTGAAAATGCTTTCAGCATTTATCAGGGTACTTTGCTGGGGGTTAGCTATGGGGTTACAAAGAGGATTCATGTGGCTCTTGTTCTTAAGAAACTTGTAGTTAATAAAGGAAGACCAGATACATACACAATTATTATTAAATAACATATCTCTAAATGAGTATAACAGAGTTCTCTCACCGAAGTACACAAGCTTGTGATAGATAAGAATTCTATTTACTAATCCCCAGAGCTTATTAATTGCTCTATGTACAATTTTAGTAAGCCTATTTAATTTTTAAGTATATGGTATTAGAAATAGCAAACAAATGAGGATAAGAATTTCCATAGGCAGCATAGTGAATTAGCATGAAAAATGACAGTTGACTTCAAGGCAAGACCTAGGAAATCTTACAAAGCATATAAGAATTTGAAGAGGATGGCAATCTAGCATCATTTGATAGAGGAACACTGACCCTTTATGATGCATTGGGTCCTGAAGTGTCTCTATATCACAATATTGAGTAATAATTGCCATTCACAAGATAATTCTGCAGTTTAAGAAAGGCTTAAATTTTGCATCTTTTCCTTACACTACACACTCTAGTTCTACCAACATTCTTGGCATTTCCTTAAAATGTCATTTAAGAAATATTCTATTAAAAATAATAAATTAAATGAGCTTCTGCCTTTAAACCAAACTGTCAGTGATTCTAAAATCATCAGCCATTCATTTGTATAGGATGTTAGAAAGCAGATGTTTAATTATATTGAGCATTTTCCTGAAAGAAAA
Organism: Piliocolobus tephrosceles; assembly: GCF_002776525.5. NCBI lineage: Eukaryota > Metazoa > Chordata > Mammalia > Primates > Cercopithecidae > Piliocolobus > Piliocolobus tephrosceles. The sequence continues at coordinate 1,941,313 of NW_022325420.1, read as the reverse complement.
AAATAACATAAATACACAGGTTATACCTGTGGTTGGAAAAATGCAACGTGCTAGTCCTCAGCAGTTTAATTTATTTGAAGTCATGACTGATAGCTAATGCCTTGTCTTGGCTTATGAGAAGTTGGTTAAAAATAAATTCATTAGTTTTCCCTTATGGAGAAATACTGGTTCTGCTAATGCTCTGGCACTGATGCGGGGAAAGGAAACTATGTGGGCTAGGATTAAAGCGTCCCCTCTTGACTTTTCTGAACAAACTAGAGTGCAGGTCAGTCAGGAACCAACGATACGAGATCAGTGTAGTAGCTGGGAATGAGTGACCACAGTGAACTGGCCAAAGTAGAGCTGTCCCTTAAGCAAAAGCTTCAGAGTGTATTTTGCAGTGTTTTTTTTTTTTTCTCCAGTCAAGGCTGATTTTATAAAGACAGGATAAGTAGGAGATCAAAACTAGGGATCCTAAGTACAGGAATTCTCACTTTATTAACTAACCCATCCCCTAGAGAAATTTGAATCTAAGATGTGTATTAGGAAAACCAGGACTTAACAGGACTTAAATGTAATCACTTTGGTTATTAAAAAAAATGTTTCGATAGCTATCTGCATTTGACTCGTATAATGCTTAGTTGCAAAGAACTTGTTTTCTTCATTAAATTTTTAAAATGAATCGAGTGGATATCTGATTTCTCAGATGTTTTTGGTTGAAGAGACCAATGTCGGAAGCATGAGCTGCCAAGCCACAAGCTCACCATCTAGTGGTGAAAGTTTCCTGTGATTTATGGCTTATGTCACATTTTCATATGTGATTCTGATAGAAAACACCATAGAAAATGGCAAGCTCTGTGTCACAGAGGCAGCAATGTAGCGTTCTTGCAGACTCCAAAATGAGATTCCATCACAGAACATTCTCTCTTCTTTTCTTCCTCTTACAGCAGCAGGGTGAGAATTTTGGGAGGTCTTGTTCTTGTTCCTAACTTCAAAGGGAAAAAAATGAGTCTTTCTGAATTGTGATTTCCCTTCACAGAACCAATACTGGCAATATTTACCTTTTTTCACTTAAGATTTTGCGTTTTTTAAAGCACTAGGACAGGGATTAAGTGGGTTTCTATGAGCAGCAATGAGTGTATTTCCAGTGTGGCTTGTTGAGTTCAAGGTTATAATTTTGAATGTTTTTTTTTTCTGAGTTTATATATGTTGTGACAAAGGTAATAAGGGAGTTGGAGGAAGTGAAGAGGCCTATTTTCTGAAAACACATACCCCATGCATACGATAACAACAAACCTATATTGAGTTTTTCTTCCTTTAAATATAATTCATTTTTTTAGAAAATGTGAAAATAAAACATTAAACACAAATAGAGAAAGTCACTTAAAATATGAGTAGAGGTAATTGTTGTATTATGTGCATCCATATATGTCTTTTGTGCATATAAATTTGATTACAAAAATGGAATTGTGCTCTACAGCTTTAATACCTGTCCCTAATTATTCTTCAGCAACATCATTTTAATGGCTATATATTAGTCCATTGTATTTATATGTATTTCTTTGGCCCCGTAGACTTGTAGATTGTTGATATTGGTGAAAGTAGACACATACTTTAAAAATTTTAAGAACAACAAGCTCATGTGTCAGGCATTATGATACCAGGTATCTGGAAATGACAAGGGAGACATGATTTCTGAGTTCTTGGAACATAGTTCTGATGGGAGTGCTAGAGGATAAGCATTGTTTAGTTGTTTAGAGGATAAACATCTTGTAGATGAGATGGTCATGGTTTGAGATGTATGACTGGATAGATCATACCTGGGGTGTATATGGGCCTGTATGTGCTGGCCTACCTTAAATAAAGAAGTTCAATAAGGGATTTTTGAGGGCTGAGATCCAATGAGTGAGACTGACCAGAGATTACCGAAGAGTGGAGGTACACAGCATGTGACGCAAAGGGAACAGGAAGTACATTAGGCAGGCCCTGAGGCAGGAAACGGCACAGCTTGTTCTGAGAAGGGGAAAAATTGTAGGATCTCTGGTATTTCTTTTCTTCTCACTGAAAATGAATTGTAAATGCATGTCAGTTTTTAAGAACTGAGCTTTTTTGGGTGCATTTGTAGGGTAATCGGGGATATTTCACAAATTTACAGTATAGAGTCCTCCAAAATAGAAATATGAAAATTCTTGCTTTACTTATTTGAGTTTTTTTATGTCCTTCAATAATTTGCTTTTATAAATAGATTTTGTACATGCTGTGACACTAGACATTGTATAGCTTTTCTATTAGAGATTTTTGAGTAATACTTTTTAATTATTTGAATATTGATTTTATATTTGAATATTTACCAGAGTCTTATCAATTCTAATAGTTTTTAAAAAAAGATTCTCACCTGTGCAGAGTGGCTCACACCTGTAATCAATCCCAGCACTTTGGGAGGCCGAGGTGGTTGGATTGCTAGAGATTGGGCTATAGAGCGAGACCATGTCTCAAAAAAAAAAAAAAAAAAAAAAAAAAACCAAAAAAATTCTCTTGGCTTTCTCATGTAGTTATGTAATTTTTTCAGGAAAGACAATTTTTACATTTTTTTCTTTCCTGCGTCTGCTTCTTTTTGGTTAACATTTTCTTTTCTCATTGCATTTACTGAAAGTTTCATTATGTAACTTTATAGTAGCAATGATAATAGGTCTCTTCGTCTTTTCCCTGATCTAATGGGAACATGTGTAATATTTCTTCACGATTACATGTGCAATTTGTGCTACATATTTTTAATACCCTTTATTAAATGAAAGACCTTGAATACTGTTCCTTGCTTGCTAATACATTTTGTTAGCAAAGTGATGAATTACTTAAATCAAAATCTTTCAAGCACTTATTGATATGATCACATGGGTTTTGTCCTTTAATCTGTTAATGTAACAGATTTCTTTAGGTTTTTTTTTTTTTAAATACATATTGGATCACTTAAGCATATTTGGTGTAAACGTTAGTAGGTTTAGGATTTTTGCAGCATTTCTTATAATGTACATTGGCCTTTGGTGCTGTCTTTGTCTGGTTTTGGTTAGTGGATTATGTTAGTCTTACAGTTGAATATTCTGTTTTGGTCTCTATCTTTCCCTGTATATACATATTTTTGAATACTGCTTTGGCTTATAGCATTTCTAGTTTTTGTTGTTGTTTGTTTGCTTTTTGTTTTTTGAGTTGCAGTCTTGCTCTGTCACCTAGGCTGGAGTGCAGTGGCTCAATCTCAGCTCACTGCAAGCTCTGCCTCCCGGGTTCATGCCATTCTCCTGCCTCAGCCTCCTGAGTAGCTGGGACTACAGTAGACTGTAGGCGCCCACCACCACGCTTGGCTAATTTTTTGTACATTTAGTAGAGATAGGGTTTCTCCGTATTAGCCAGTATGGTCTCGATCTCCTGACCTCGTGATCTGCCTGCCTCGGCCTCCCAAAGTGCTGGGATTACAGGTGTGAGCCACCGCACCCGGCCACATTTCTAGTTTTAAATGCAGTGCTTTCTTTGCCCAGTTTTTATGTGCAATTTTCATTTTAATTTTCTCTTTAGCCCAAATAGTGTTTTTCTTAATTACCCCAAGGTAAGAAGTTCACTTAAATTTTTTTTTTTTGAGACAGAGTCTTGTTCTGTCACCAAGGCTGGGGTGCAGCGGCGCGATCTTGGCTCACCACCTCTGCTTCCCAGGTTCAAGTGTTTCTCCTGCCTCAGCCTCCCAAGTAACTGGGATTACAGATTTTTGTTTGCTCTTTTTCTCCTTTAGTTATAAGTTCTTATTTTACTATACTAGCTGTATGATTGAAGCCTCATATGTGTATGTGTGTGTGTGTGTTTTTTTTTTTCATGATCTAGGACCCTACTATTCAAAATGTAGTTCCCAGTTTGACAGCATTAAAGCAAATTATCAGCCCCCATCCTACATCTACTACTTTAGAACCTCAATTTTAAGAAGGTCCCAGGGTATTCCTATGAATTTTAATGTTTAGAAGTCACTGCTCTGGGACTTGATCAGTTTTTGTAAAGCTTATAGATTACAACAGTGTTTTTATTTTAAAAGCATATGTGTTTATGAGGTAAAATTTTCTCTCTAATAATGTATTTTGGCAAGCTGTTGTGCTGAACACTCTATGTGCTTTTTATTTTGAGAAATTTGAGAGAGATACTACATTTTCCAGCACGATTCTACATATATCAGAATATTTCTCATAAATTTTATATTGTGAACCAATAAATGTTGAGTAGGAATAAAACTAGTATTATAACCCTGGATGTTTTTGCATGCTATTTTGTTGAATCTGTAATATATTACGGGCACTGAACTAGTTACTAGATATTAAAATAATATTTTTTGTGTAAATGCTACTTTTCTGCTTCTTAAATACAATTTATGCCCTTTAAATGCCATATGCAGTGTTTGCATATGATGTGGTTTTCTACCCAGGATAACCGAGTAATAGGGATTTCACATCTGTTTTTCTGATGAGCTGCCAGAGGCAGGCTTTCTACAGTCACATAGCTTGTAAGTGGCCAAGTGAGAGTGTAAATTCACACCCCCTGATTTGAGTTTCAGTGGCCTTTCCTCAATGCTGATAGATGTATTGATTGAAAGAAATATGGATATGAGACACTGAACAAACCCTCTATGATAGAAAGTGAACAGTTGAACATTTAAAAACTTTTAATTGCTAGGTGTATTTTGACTAATATGAGTGCCAGTGTTAATTTTAATCTCCTTGTTCAGACTGCTTTTGAAACTTACATAGATTATAATCTTGCATTTGATTCCATTTAAATTATTTAGGTTAATTGCATATTATATATTCCACATAGCTATACTGTTTTTTTTTTTTTAATTATATTTTAAGTTCTAGGGTACATGTGCACAACGTGCAGGTTTGTTACATATGTATACATGTGCCATGTTGGTGTGCTGCATCCGTTAACTCGTCATTTACATTAGGTATATTTCCTAATGCTATCCCTGCCCCCCCACAATAGGACCCAGTGTGTGATGATCCCCTTCCTGTATCCAAGTGTTCTCATTGTTCAATTCCCACCTGTGAGTGAGAACATGTGGTATTTGGTTTTCTGTTCTTGCGATTGTTTGCTGAGAATGATGGTTTCCAGCTGCATCCACATCCCTACAAAGGACACGAACTCATCCTTTTTTTATGGCTGCATAGTATTCCATGGTGTATATGTGCCACATTTTCTTAATCCAGTCTGTGGCTGATGGACATGTGGGTTGATTCCAAGTCTTTGCTATTGTGAATAGTGCCGCAATGAACATACATGTGCATGTGTCTTTATAGCAGCATGACTTATAATCCTTTGGGCATATCCCCAGTAATGGGATGGCTGGGTCAAATGGTATTTCTAGTTCTAGATCCTTGAGGAATTGCCACACTGTTTTCCACAATGGTTGAACTAGTTTACAGTCCCACCAGCAATGTAAAAGTGTTCCTATTTCTCCACATCCTCTCCAGCATCTGTTGTTTCCTGACTTTTTAATGATTGCTATTCTAACTGGTGTGAGATGGTATCTCATTGTGGTTTTGATTTGCATTTCTCTGATGGTGAGTGATGATGAGCATTTTTTCATGTGTCTGTTGGCTGTATGAATGTCTTCTTTTGAGAAGTGTCTGTTCATATCTTTTGCCCACTTTTGGATGGGGTTGTTTGTTTTTATCTTGTAAATTTGATTGAGTTCTGTATAGGTTTGGGATATTAGCCCTTTGTCATATGAGTAGATTGCAAAAATGTTCTCCTATTCTGTAGGTTGCCCGTTCACTCTGATTGTAGTTTCTTTTGCTGTGCAGAAGCTCTTTAGTTTAATTAGATCCCATTTGTCAATTTTGGCTTTTGTTGCTATTGCTTTTGGTGTTTTAGACATGAAGTCCTTGCCCATGCCTATGTCCTGAATGGTATTACCTAGGTTTTCTTCTAGGGTTTTTATGGTTTTAGGTCTAACATTTAAGTCTCTAATCCATCTTGAATTAATTTTCGTATAAGGAGTAAGAAAAGGATGCAGTTTCAGCTTTCTACTGATGGCTAGCCAATTTTCCCAGCACCATTTATTAAATAGGGAATCCTTTCCCCATTTCTTGTTTTTGTCAGGTTTGTTACAGATCAGATGGTTGTAGATGTGTGGTATTATTTCTGAGGGCTCTGTTGTGTTCCATTGGTCTATATCTCTATTTTGGTACCAGTACCATGCTGTTTTTTTTTTTTTTACTGTAGCCTTGTAGTGTAATTTGAAGTCAGGTAGCATGATGCCTCCAGCTTTGTTCTTTTGACTTAGGATTGTCTTGGCAATGCGGCGTCTTTTTTGATTCCATATGAACTTTAAAGCAGTTTTTTCCAGTTCTGTGAAGAAAGTCGTTGGTAGCTTAATGGGGATGGCATTGAATCTATAAAATACCCTGGGCAGTATGGCCGTTTTCACAATATTCATTTTTCCTATCCATGAGCATGGTATGTTCTTCCATTTGTTTATGTCCTCTTTTATTTCACTGAGCAGTGGTTTGTAGTTCTCCTTGAAGAGGTCCTTTACATCCCTTGTAAGTTGGATTCCTAGTTATTTTATTCTCTTTGAAGCTATTGTGAATGGGAGTTCATTCCTGATTTGGCTCTCTGTTTCTGTCTGTTGCTGGTGTATAAGAATGCTTGTGATTTTTGCACATTGATTTTGTATCCTGGGGCTTTGCTGAAGTTGCTTATCAGCTTAAGGAGATTTTGAGCTGAGACGATGGAGTTTTCTAAATATACGATCATGTCATCTGCAAACAGGGACAATTTGACTTCTTCTTTTTCTAACTGAATACCCTTTATTTATTTCTCTTGCCTGATTGCCCTAGCCAGAACTTCCAACACTATGTTGAATAGGAGTGGTGAGAGAGGGCATCCCTGTCTGGTGACAGTCTTCAAAGGGAATGCTTCCAGTTTTTGCCCATTCAGTATGATATTGGCTGTGGGTTTGTCATAAATAGCTCTTATTATTTTGAGATACGTTCCATTAATACCAAATTTATTGAGAGTTTTTAGCATGAAGGGCTGTTGAATTTTGTCAAAGGCCTTTTCTGCATCTATTGAGATAATTATGTGGTTCTTGTCTTTGATTCTGTTTATGTGCTGGATTGCGTTTATTGATTTGCGTATGTTGAACCAGCCTTGCAACCCAGGGATGAAGCCCACCTGATCATGGTGAATAAGCTTTTTGATGTGCTGCTGGATTCGGTTTGCCAGTATTTTACTGAGGATTTTTGCATTGATGTTCATCAGGGATGTTGGTCTAAAATTCTCTTTTTTTGTTATATCTCTGTCAGGCTTTGTTATCAGGATGATGTTGGCCTCATAAAATGAGTTAGGGAGGATTCCCTCTTTTTCTGTTGATTGGAATAGTTTCAGAAGCAATGGTACCAGCTCCTCCTTGTACCTCTGGCAGAATTCAGCTATGAATCCATCTGGTCCTGGAATTTTTTTGGTTGGTAGGCTGTTAATTATTGCCTCAATTTCAGAGCCTGCTGTTGGTCTATTCAGGAATTCAGCTTCTTCCCGGTTTAGTCTTGGGAGAGTGTAAGCGTCCAGGAAATTACCCATTTCTTCTAGGTTTTCTAGTTTATTTGCATAGAGGTGTTTATAGTATTCTCTGATGATAGTTTGTATTTCTGTGGGGTTGGTGGTGATATCCCCTTCATCATTTTTTATTGCGTCTGTTTTCTTCTTCTCTTTTTTCTTCTTTATTAGTCTTGCTAGCGGTCTATCAATTTTGCTGATCTTTTCAAAAAACCAGCTACTGGATTCATTGATTTTTTGGAGGGATTTTTGTGTCTCTCTTGTTCAGTTCCACTCTGATCCTAGTTATTCCTTGCCTTCTGCTAGCTTTTGAATGTATTTGCTCTTGCTTCTCTAGTTCTTTTAATTGTGATGTTTGGGTGTCATTTTACATCTTTGCTGCTTTCTCTTGTGGGCATTTAGTACTATAAATTTCCCTCTACACACTGCTTTAAATGTGTCTCAGAGATTCTGGTATGTTGTATCTTTGTTCTCATTGATTTCAGAGAACATCTTTATTTCTGCCTTCATTTCGTTATGTACCCAGTAGTCATTCAGGAGCAGGTTGTTCAGTTTCCATGTAGTTGAGTGGTTTTGATTGAGTTTCTTAGTCCTGAGTTCTAGTTTGATTGCACTGTGGTCAGAGAGACAGTTTGTTATAATTTCTGTTCTTTTACATTTGCTGAGGAGTGCTTTACTTCCAATTATGTGGTCAATTTTGGAATAAGTGCGATGTGGTGCTGAGAAGCATGTATATTCTGTTGATTTGTGGTGGAGAGTTCTGTAGACGTCTATTAGGTCCGCTTGGTGCAGATTTGAGTTCAATTCCTGGATATCCTTGTTAATTTTCTGTCTCATTGATCTATCTAATGTTGACAGTGGGGTGTTAAATTCTCCCATTATTATTGTATGGGAGTCTAAGTATCTTTGTAAGTGTCTAAGGACTTGCTTTATGAATCTGGGTGCTCCTGTATTGGGTGCATATATATTTAGGATAGTTAGCTCTTCCTGATTAATTGATCCCTTTACCAATATGTAATGGCCTTCTTTGTCTCTTTTGATCTTTGATGGTTTAAAGTCTCTTTCATCAGAGACTAAGATTGCAACCCCTGCTTTTTTTTTGTTTTCCATTTGCTTGGTAGATCTTCCTCCATCCCTTTATTTTGAGCCTATGTGTGTCTCTGCATGTGAGATGGGTCTCCTGAACACAACAAACTGATGGGTCTTGACTCTTTATCCAATTTGCCAGTCTGTGTCTTTTAATTGGAGCATTTATCCAATTTACATTTAAGGTTAATATTGTTATGTGTGAACTTGATCCTGTCATTATGATATTAGCTGTTTATTTTGCCCGCTGGTTGATGCAGTTTCTTCCTAGCATCGATGGACTTTACATTTTGACATGTTTTTCCATGGCTGGTACCTGTTGTTCTTTTCCATGTTTAGTGCTTCCTTCAGGATCTCTTGTAGGGCAGGCCTGGTGGTGACAAAATTAAGCATTTGCTTGTCTGTAAAGGATTTTATTTCTCCTTCACTTATGAAACTTCGTTTGGCTGGATATGAAATTCTAGGTTGAAAATTCTTTTCTTTAAGAATGTTGAATATTGGCCCCCACTCTCTTCTGGCTTGGAGTGTTTCTGTGGGGAGATCTGCTGTTAGTCTGATGGGCTTCCCTTTGTGTGTAACCCGACCTTTCTCTCTGGCTGCCCTTAACATTTTTTCTTTCATTTCAACTTTGGTAAATCTTACAATTATGTGGCTTAGAGTTGTTCTTCTCGAGGAGTATCTTTGTGGCATTCTCTGTATTTCCAGAATTTGAATGTTGGCCTGCCTTACTAGGTTGGGGAAGTTCTCCTGGATGATATCCTGCAGAGTGTTTTCCAACTTGGTTCCATTTTCCCCGTCACTTTGAGGCACATCAATCAGATGTAGATTTCACATAATCCCATACTTCTTGGAAGCTTTGTTCATTTCTTTTTACTCTTTTTCATCTACTCTTCTCTTCTCAATTCATTTCATTCATTTGATCTTCAATTGCTGATACTCTTTCTTCCAGTTGATAGAGTTGGTTTCTGAAGCTTGTGCATTTGTCACGTAGTTCTCTTGTTATGGTTTTCATCTCCTCTATCAGTTCTTTTAAGGACTTCTCTGCATTGATTATTCTAGTTATCCATTCATCCATTCTTTTTTCAAGGTTTTTAGTTTCTTTGTGCTGATTACATAGTTTCTCCTTTAGCTCTGAGACGTTGGTCAACTGAAGCCTTCTCCTCTCAAATTGTCAAAGTCATTCTCCATCCAGCTTTGTTCTGTTGCTGGCGATGAGCTGCGTTCCTTTGGAGGGGGAGATGCACTCTTATTTTTTGAATTTCCAGCTTTTCTGTCCTGCTTTTTCCCCATCTTTGTGGTTTTATCTGCCTTTGGTTTTTGATGATGGTGACGTACTGATGGGGTTTTGGTGTCCTTTCTGTTTGTTAGTTTTCCTTCTAACAGTCAGGACCCTCAGCTGTAGGTCTGTTGGAGTTTGCTTGAGGTCCACTCCAGACCCTGTTTGCCTGGGTATCAGCAGCAGAGGCTGCAGTAGATAGAATACTGCTGAACAGCAAGTGTTGCTGTCTGATTCTTGCTCTGGAAGCTTTGTCTCAGGGGTGTACCCCATTGTGTGAGGTGTTGGTCTGCACCTAGTGGGCGATGTCTCCCAGTTAGGCTACTCAGGGGTCAGGGACCCACTTGAGCAGGCAGTCTGTCCGTTCTCAGATCTCAACCTCCGTGCTGGGAGATCCACTGCTCTCTTCAAAGCTGTCAGACAGGGGCATTTACCTCTGCCGAGGTTTCTGCTGCTTTTTGTTTAGCTATGCCTTGTCCCCAGAGGAGGAGTCTACAGAGGCAGGTTGGCCTCCTTGAACAGTGGTGGGCTCCACCCAATTCGAGCTTCCTGGAGACTTTGTTTACCTACTTAAGCCTCAGCAATGGCGGGTGCCCCTCCCCCAGCCTCACTGCCACCTTGTAGTTAGATCTCAGACTGCTATGCTAGCAATGAGGGGGACTCCGTGGGTGTGGGACCCACTGGGCCAGGTGTGGGATATAATCTCCTGGTGTGCCTTTTGCTAAGACCCTTGGTAAAGAGCAGTATTAGGGTAGGAGTTACCCAGTTTTCCAGGTGTTGTGTATCTCACTTTCCTTTGGCTAGGAAAGGGAATTCCCTTCCCCCTTGCGTTTCCCAGGTGAGGCGATGCCTCGCCCTGCTTCAGCTCTCGCTGTTCGGGCTGCACCTGCTGACGGGCACCAACTGTCTGACACGCCCCAGTGAGATGAACCCGGTACCTCAGTTGAAAATGCAGAAGTCACCTGTCTTCTTGTTGCTCACACTGGGAGCTGGAGGCTGGAGCTGTTCCTATTCGGCCATCTTGGGTGCACCCTAGCTATACCTTTTAAAAAATTTTTTGTAGATGGAGTCTTGCTCTGTCACCCAGGCTGGAGTGCAGTGGCGTGATCTCTGTTCACTGCAAGCTCTGCCTCCCGGATTCACGCCATTCTCCCACCTCAGCCTCCTGAGTAGCTGGGACTACGGGCACCCGCCACCACACCTGGCCAATTTTGTTTTTGTATTTTTAGTAGAGATGGGGTTCACTGTTATCAGCCAGGATGGTCTTGATCTCCTGACCTCATGATCCACCCATCTCGGTGTCCCAAAGTGCTGGACTACAGGCGTCCCAAAGTGCTGGACTACAGGCGTGAGCCACAACACCCAGCACTACGTATCTATACTTCTTAAAAATTTGCTTCTCTCTTTTCTCAATCTAGGAAGAAAAGAATAATACTGTGTTTGTGTTCTGTTGTTTCTTGCATTAGTCACTACATTTTCAGGTAATTTTATTGCCAAGGCGCAATTGGCCAAATGTGAGAGCTGGTATTTAAAGGAAATGGCAATATTTTTGAATGGTGCAAAGATTACAAACTTTATTTAATATTTGTTTATAAAGCACTTTCTTATTTATCTTGTGACTGCATGAAAATATGATAGCATTTTTACAATTGGAAGACCATTTCTCTAAATGGGAGGCACACCTGAACAAATGATTGCACTTGTCCTCCTTGTCACAGGGATAAGGCTGTCTTTTATCAGGTGAACATCTAGCTGTCCAATGTAACTGTTTGAACAAGAGCCTTCTACAAAGGGAGATTTCTTCTCCTCCTTATTCCCTGTCTTGCAAAAATCAAGCAGAAGTTGAGGCAAGTGTACATAAGTATTTTCTGTGAGCCCAGGAAAACTCAAACATTACTTTCATAGTGTAACTGTTTTATTTTCCTTCTGGAACAAGTTCTTGATGAGGTAGAGTTTATAGTAAAACAGAAGTTTCTCTAGAGTTTCAATATAATTAAGTCTACAAAGAAATGCTTGGAATAGAGGCAATGGTAGAGTTTCCTACAGTGATTTCAGTAAGGGGCCCTCATTGAGACTTTTGTTAGAAAGATTTCCCTGTAATATTACATATCAAGAGTAAACCAAAAGTAAGCCTTGCAAAACTAACCTTTGGTTGGCTTTGTAGCATTTGGGAAAATATAGGACATCTATATACGTTGATGTAGATGTGGAGGCTATAAACAAATGTCCTCTGGGTAGTCCTGGTTCTGGTTTAAATAGAGAACTTAATATTGTTTCAGTTAATACTTTACACTTTAGATGGCCTGATTAGACTGTGGTGAAGTTTATACATTTATTTTGAACATTCATTAGGGAGAGTGGCATTTTACCTTGGTCTAGGGGCTGGGTGAACTGCAATCCTGGGCAAGTATTGAAGTTTGGGTCAAGGAGGAGGATTAGGGGGAATCACAGCACCTTTTCCTGTCTTATTTTTTTCCTTTTGATAGAATAAGGAGTTAGGGAAACAAAGGGAAATCTCATTTATAAGAATTGTACTGTGGTGTTAGAATGTTTTCTAGAGGTTTTTTTTTTTTTTTTTTTATTTTAAAATGCAACAACTTGCATTGGAAAACTGTTATTCAGTTTCGCATAAAATTGAACTTGCTCTGTGACAAAGCAATTTTACCCCTAGATATATAATATTAAAAAAAATAACCTGCACAAAAATTGACACAAATATTAAATAAACATGTATAACCACTAAAATAATGCAAATGTCTATTAAAGAATGAGTTAATAATACGTTCATATGATGAAATGTTTTTATTTTTTTAATTTAACTTTTACGTTCAGGGGTACATGAGCAGGTTTGTTAAATGGGTAACCTTGTGTCATGGAGGTTTGTTGTACAGATTATTTTGTCAAACCGGGTATTATGCCTAGTACCTATTACTTATTTTTCCTTATCCTCTCCCTCATCCCCGCCTCCACCCTGCAATAAGCCCTGGTGTCTGTTGTTCCCCTCTACGTGTTCATCATTTCCCTCTCTGTGTCCATGTGTTCTCATCATTTAGCTCCCACTTATAAATGGTAACATTGTGGTATTTAGTTTTCCATTCCTGCATTAGTTTGCTAAGGACAATGGCCTCCAGCTCCATCTAATGTCCCTGCAAAGAACACGATCTCGTTATTTTTTATGGCTGCATACTATTCCAGGTGTATATGTACCACATTTTCTCTATCCAGTCCACCATTGATGGACATTTAGTTTGATTCCATATCTTTGTTATTGTGAATAGTGCTGCAGTGAACACACACATGCATGTGTCTCTATAATAGAATGATTTATATTCCTTTGGGTATATACCTGGTAATGGGGTTGCTGGGTAAAATGATAGTTTTGTTTTTAGGTCTTTGAGGAATTGCCACACTGTGTTCCAACAATGGTTGAACCAGTTTACACTCCCATTAACACTGTATAAGCATTCCTTTTTCTCTGCAACGTCACCGTCATCTGTTATTTGAGTTTTTAGTAATAGCCATTTTGACTACTATAAGATAGTATCTCATTGTGGTTTGATTTGCGTTTCTCTAATGATAGGTGATGTTGAGCTCTTTTTTTCATATGATTGTTAGCCACATGTATATCTTCTTTTGAAAAGTGTCTGTTTATGTCCTTTGCTTGCTTTTTAATGGGTTTGTTTTTTTCTCGTAAATTTAAGTTATTTATAGATGCTGGATGTTAGACTTTTGTCAGATGCATAGTTTGCAAAAATTGTCTCCTATTTTGTAGGTTGTCTGTTCACTCTGTTGATAATTTCTTTGCTGTGCAGAGGCTGTTTAGTTTAGTTAGATCCCATTTGTCAATTTTTGTTTTTGTTGCAATTGCTTTTGGTGTCTTCATCATGAAATCATTACCCATTGCTCTTTCCAGAATGGTATTGCCTGATTGTCTTCCACGTTTTTTTTTTTTTTTTTTTAAGTTTTGGATTTTACATGTAAGTCTTTTTTCCATCTTGAGTTAATTTTTGTGTATGGTATAAGGAAGGGGTCCAGTTTCAGTCTTCTGCTGGTAGCCAGTAATACCAGCACCATTTGTTGAATAGGGAATGCTTTCCTCCTTGCTTCTTTTGTCAGGTTTGTTGAAGATCTGATAGTTGTAGGCGTGCAGCCTTATATCTGGGCTCTGTATGCTGTTCCATTGGTTTATGTATCTGTTTTTATACCAGCACCGTACTGTTTTGATTACTGTAGCCCTGTAGTATAGTTTGAAGTTGAGTAGTGTGATGCCTCCACCTTTGTTCTTTTTGCTTAAGGTTGCCTTGGCTATTTGAGTTCCATATGAATTTTAAAATAGTTTTTTTTCAAGTTCTTTGAAGAATGTCAATGGAAGTTTAATGGAAGAGCATTGAATCTATCAATTGCTTTGGGCAGTATGGCCAATTTAACAATATTGAGTCTTCGTATACATGAGCATGGAATGTTTTCCTATATGTTTAATCTGTTAGCTTCGAGCAGTTTTGTAGTTCTCCTTGTAGAGATATTTTACCTCCCTGGCCAGCTGTATTCCTAGGTATTTTGTTCTTTTTGTGGCAATTGTGAATGGGATTGTGTTTTTGATTTGGCTCTCGGCGTAGCTGTTGTTGGCGTATAGGAATGTTAGTGATTTTTTCTCATTGATTTTGTATCCTGAGACTTTACTGAAGTTGCTTATCAACTTAAGGAGCTTATGGGCTGAGACTATGGGATTTTCTAGATATAGGATCATGTTGTCTGCAAACAAGGATAGTCTGACTTTCTCTCTTCCTATTTGGATGCCCTACATTGCTTTTTCTTGCGTGACAGCCCTGGCCAGGACTTCCCATACTGTGTTGAATAGGAGTGGTGAGAGAGGGCATCCTTGTTTTTTGCTGGTTTTCAAGGGTAATGCTTCCAGCTTTTGCCCATTCAGTATGATGTTGGCTATAGGTATGTCATAGATTGCTCTTATTTTGAGGTATATTTCTTCAGTATCTGGTTTATTGAGAGTTTTTAACATGAATAGGTGTTGAATTTTATTGAAAGTCTTTTCTACAGAGATTGAGATACTCATGTGACTTTTGTCTTTAGTTCTGTTTGTGATACATCACATTTATTAATTTGTGTATGTTGAACCAACTTTGCATCCCAGGGAAAAAGCTGACTTGATCATGGTGGATAAGCTTCTTGAAGTGCTGCTGGATTCAGTTTGCTTTTTTTCGTTGGTAGACTGTTTATTACGGGCTCAATTTTAGAGCTCATTATTGGTCTGTTCAGGGGTTCAGATTTTCCTGGTTGAGTCTTGGGAGGGTGTATGTGTCCAGGAATTTATCCATTTCTTCTAGATTTTCTAGTTTATGTGCATAGAAGTGTTAATAATATTCTCTAATGATGGTTTGTATTTCTATGGGGTCAGTGGTAATATCCCTCCCTTGTTGTTTCTGATTGTGTTTATTTGGATCTTCTTTATTCTTCTTTATTAGTCTAGCTAGTGGTCTGTTAATTTTTTTCAAAGAATTGGCTGCTGGATTTGTTGATCTTTTGAATTTTTTTAGTGTCTCAATCTCCTTCAGTTCACATGTGATTTTGGTTATTTCTTCTCTTCTGCTAGCTTTGGGATTTGTTTGCTCTTGGTTCTCTAGTTCTTTTAGTTGTGATATGAGGTTGTTAATTTGAGATCTTTGTAACTTTCTGATGTGGGCATTTAGTGCTACAAATTTTCCTCTTAACCCTGCCTTAGCTGTGTCCCAGAGATTCTGGTATGTTGCATCTTTGTTCTCATTAGTTTCAAAGAACTTCTTGATATGTGCCTTAATTTCATTATTTACCCAAATTCATTAAGGAGCAGGTGATTTAATTTCCATGTAATTGTGTGGTTTTGAGTGAATTTCTTAGTCTTGATTTCCAATTTGACTATGCCGTTGTCAGAAAAGGTTCTTTTTTAAATGATTTCAGTTCTTTTGCTTTTGCTGAAGAGTGTTTTACTTCTGATTATATGACTGATTTTAGAGGATGTGCCATGTGGCGATGAGAACAACGTATATTGTGTTGTTTTGGGGTTGAGAGTTCTGTAGATATCTATCAGGTCCCTTTGATCCAGTACTGAGCTCAGGTCCTGAATATCTTTGTTAGTTTTCTGTCTTGATGATCTAATATTGTCAGTGGGGTGTCAAGCTCTCCCACTATTATTGTGTGGGAATTAAAGTCTGATAGACAAAATAGCCAGTATAGAAAAGAACATAAACAACTTGATAGAGCTGAAAAACACACTATAAGAATTTTATAATGCAATTACAAATATTAATATCAAGATAGACCAGGTGGAGGAAAGAATCTCAGAGCTTGAAGTCTGGCTTTCTGAAATAAGACAATTACACAAGAGTGCAGAAAAAAATGAGAAGGAAATGAAAAGAACCTCCAAGAAATATGGGATTATATAAAGAGACCAAACCTATGACTCATTGGTGTCCCCAAAAGAGATAGGGAGAATGGTATCAACTTGGCAAACATATTTCAGGATATCATCCATGAGAACTTCCCCAATCTAGCTAGAGTGGCCAACATTCAGGTTTAGGAAATGAAGCAAGAAGATGATCCACAAGACATGTAATCATCAGATTCTCTAGGTTGAAATGAAAGAAAAAATGTTAATGACAGCTAGAAAGGTCAGGACGCCTACAAAGAGAAGCTCATCAGACTAATAGCGGACCTCTCAGCAGAAACCCTACAAACCAGAAGAGATTGTGGGTCAATATTCAACATTCTTAAGAAAAGAATTTCCAACCTAGAATTTTTTTTTCAGGCAATGTAAGCCTCATAAATGAAGGGGAAATAAGATCCTTTTCAGAAAGGCAAATGCTAAGGGAATCCATTACCACCAGACGTGCCCTTACAAGAGCTCCTGAAGGAAGCACTAAGTCTGGAAGGGAAAGATCATTACCAGCCACTACATAAACACACTGAAGTACATAGACAATTGATGCTATGAAGCAACCACATAAACAACTCTGCAAAATAACCAGCTAACATCATGAGGATAGGATTAAATTCACACATATCAGTACTAACCTTGAATGTAAATGGATTAAATGTCCCAATTAAAAGACATGCCATGTTAAGCTGGATAAAAAAGCAAGACCCATTGATATGCTGTCTTTAAGGGGCCCATCTCACATGCGGTGACACACATAAGCTCAATATAAAAGGATGAAGATAAATCTACCAGGCAAATGGAAAACAGAAATAAGCAGGGATTGTGATCCTAGTTTCAGACAAAACAGACTTTAAACCAACAAAGATTTAAAAATATAAAGAAGGGCATTACATAATTGTTAAAGGGCTCAATTCAGCATGAAGCTCTCACTATCCTAAATATATATGCACCCGGCACAGCGGCACCCAGATTCATAAAACGAGTTCTTAGAATTTTTCAAGAGACTTAGACTCCCACGCAATTGTAAACATTTTTTAAGATATTATAATGAAAATTTGGGGTCTGAGCTTCAAAAAGGGAATTATGTTCAAAAATAGGGGCTGGAGGGATGGACCAAGGAGTTTCAATCAATGGAAATGAAAAATGAAGAGAAAGAACAGTAAAGGAGGGCCTGAATGGTCCTTTTACATATTTGATATAACAAATCAGTGTTTCTTTTAGAAAGGCTTTTAGTGCATATAATGATATGGCTGAAAGGTACAGGATTTTAATTTTTTCATTTGCACTCAGGACTCTTTGAACAAAGACCCAATATGAATGCTTTAATTTGTACAAATATGTAGTTGATGGTGAATTAAATTAGAGTTGCATAAATCCTATTCAGTATGTATTGAACTAGAAGTTGCCAGGAGCATAATGCTATTAGGTGAGCAGTGAATCTGGAGAGACCAGATGCTTTGCTGTTAGCTGTTTCTTGGCCTAGGGTGAGCAGTCTACCTTT
This sequence comes from Piliocolobus tephrosceles, assembly GCF_002776525.5. Lineage (NCBI taxonomy): Eukaryota > Metazoa > Chordata > Mammalia > Primates > Cercopithecidae > Piliocolobus > Piliocolobus tephrosceles. The sequence continues at coordinate 1,923,451 of NW_022325420.1, read as the reverse complement.
CTTTGTTCGCTGTATTCATGTTTAACAGTGAATATCTTATAATTGGTTAAATTTATTTGCTTTGCTTTATAACGAAAATACACTGTTGGAAAGATCACCAAATCTAATTTACTTGAAATCTATAATGCCATACGGCTAAATAACTTTGTTAATCTTATAGGTGCATCTCTAAAGTCTGCTGCACTTTTTAAAATAGTGTCTTAGTCTGTTCAAGCTGCAACAACAAGATACCATAACCTGAGTAGCTTATAAATAACATAACTTTATTTCTAACAGTTTTGGAGGCTGGAAGGTCCAAGGTTAAGGTGCTGAAGATTTCACCTCTCATGAGGCCCTGCTTCCTGGTGTATAGGTGGCTGTTATTTCAGTATAACCTCACACGGCTGAAAGAGGGTGCAGGTCTCTTTAGGGCCTAGGGCCTCCTTTATAAGGGTACTAATACCATTCGTTAGTGCTCCACTCATGAACTAATTACCTCTTAAGAACCCACCTCCAAATACCATCACTTTGGGGGTTAGGATTTCAACACATGAATTTTGGGGGAGGACACAAACATTCAGACTATAGCAGGGAGTTTAAAATGAAATGTTTTATGGATTAACTTTTCTCAGGATGTTACCAGAATAATTGTGGTCTCCTCTATTTACCAAAGGGAGCATTTCATAACCCATTGTGCTTGGTACAAGGTTATGGCTTGATTAGCAATATTGAGTTTGCCTTTGAGGTTCCTTCCATTACTGTATTCATGAGAAAGCAAATGGGGTATCTGGGAATTGGTCTGTTGTCTACAAACTGATTTAGCCATTTAATTTGATTCCCCTAGGGCATCAAAAATTAATATAAAATGTATTTTCTTTACCAATGATGGTTTTTAAAAATAATTGGATTTCTACAAATCAGACTGTTTTTAATGGTTATGTAGATGAGATAATTGAGATAAAATGTATTTATTTGTGATTTAGTCAACCCTTTTTATTAGTAATTTCTGATAAGCCTTTAATTTTGAACCAACATTTTAAATTGTGGTTTATAATTAGATGAAGTTCATTCTTTAAAATTTTAAGCTCACTCAAATTGAAAGACTTCTAAGATAGGCTGTTTTTGTAAAAATTCTTTTATCCTGTGTTGGCATGGTTAGTGTTATTAAATAGCAATGAAATAAATATGTTGATAAAGTGATTAAATCACAATACACTTGTTGATGGAGAAAGACGCAGTCTTTCTCCAGATTGCGTTTGAAAAATTGCTGTTAATGGGCAGCTATTCTCAGTTGCTGTGCTGGTATGTTTCAGTATGCTTGACTTTCTTATCCTTTGCTCAGTTCAGGAAAAAAAAGGTCAATATTTAGTTTATATTGAGAATCAAAGAAAATGACCCATAGAAGATTAGAATATTTGAAAGGAAAAACAAGAATAGCAAGGTTTAGGAAGTGTGAGTGTGTATCTTTCAAAAGAGCTTCATCTCATACCATCTGTGGTTTCCTTAGTATTTCTTTCTGTAGTTTAAAATCTGAACATTAAACAATATTATTTCATACCTAAGAAGGAGAATAATTTATTATATAAGACTGTGATGTCTAAATGAGAATTTCAGCATCTGAATCTCATACATTACAAATAGTTTTATTGTACTTTTCCTCACCCCGTTGATACAATCTTACATAACTTTATTTTGTTCTGGAAGTCAGCATGGCCCACAACATTTAAGAACAGACATTCAGACAGCTAGGGGAATTGATGTGCCTGTGCATACTCTATGGGCATACCGCATATTGAAATCTGAGTTAAAAATGGTATGTCCCTTTGCTTTCATATTTTGGGTGCTACCATTTCTTTATGTACCTGATTATAATTAATATTCCTACATCCATTAGTGTTGAGACTTGCTGGCTAGGAAAAATTATAATGATGGGCTCTTGGGAGAGCTTGGCTGTACAGAAACTTGGATTTTATGACTGAATTTTCAAGTGGTAGATCAATTAGGCAGAACTAGTCATGCATTGCAGTATCTTTAAGAGCTATCTTGAAACAAATTTTAGACCTGGATGGTGTTCTTGAGCTATAATTTGAAGAGTGACTGAGGCTATGAGTACTAGATTTAGGCATTTTGAAGAAAAAAAACAATTTCATATGGATTAAGTTGGATGTTTTATTCATAAGAGCTGGTTTGATCTTTATATGCCTTGATATTTTTAAGTCCTATAGTTACTGTGTTTTAAATTTATTACTATACAGTCTTTATTTTCAACAATTAAATTGGCCAGGGTTGGGTGGTGGTTAGAAACATTTTCTTGGATTATAAGAATATTAATAAAATCCCACTGAAGTAAAACTCATCCACTCAGAAACTTATTCTTTTCTTTTGTTTTTTTGTTTTGTTTTGTTTTTAGAAAGGGTGTCTGACTCTGTCCCTTCAGCTGGCATGCAGTGGCACAGTCATAGCTCATTGCAGCTGTGAATGGGCCCAGGGGATCCTCCTGCCTTAGCCTCCTGAGTAGCTAGGAATACAGGTGCACATCATTGCCCTTGGCTAATTTTTAAAATTTTTCTGTAGACGCAGGGACTCCTTTTGTTGCCCAGACTGGCCTCAAACTCCTGGCTTCAAGCAATCCTCCTGCCTTGGCCTACCAAATTGCTGGGATTACAGGCATGAGCCATTGCTCCTGGCCTTTTTCTATTTTTAATTCACAATCTTATCTTTGCAAACTTTGATACAAAGACCTCTGTTTCTCTTTTCAAAGAAAAAAAAAAAAAAACTTGCCTAATATTTGTTCGCTTATTCTTATGTGAACATTTAGAATTTATGTTTCTTTCCCTTAGTACTCTGTCTTTACAGTTCGTTTTTCTAAGAAAATGGATGAGGGGTATTTTTATTTCATTTTCTATGGCAAGCTTATTTGTGTCCCTGATCAGCATTGCTCCCATGTTTAAGAAACTAGCTCTTCATCTCAGCATGGCAGATTTTTTCTACACATAGTTTTTACCTTTCTAAACAGTGTGTTGTTTTGTTTTTGGTTTCTGTAAACAAGTTTTAAAGTTTTATGTAGTCAAATTATTAGTGTTTCCCTTTTGGCATCTGGGATTTATCTGCAAATAACTTTTGAAAGCATTTGTTAAATGTACATATTTATCTGTAGATATTTTTTATCCAGAAGTTAATTTCTTAAAGCATATTGTGGTTATTTTGTTAGTGTGTGTGGGAGGGGGAAAATTTGTATTTGTGTCCTCTAGGTTTGGGAACTAAAGATGTTTTGAGGTTAGAGTGTAATGCTTATATATAGTGAATGGCTGAGCTTTTTATATTCCCTGACAGATATCCCTTGCAAGACTCTTGCTCTTCTGAATGCTTTTCAAAGCAAGACAAAGCCGTTGAGGGAATTAAATAGCAGCGCTTACTACTAATTACCAGGCCTTTGTGGTAAATGAAGCAGTTAAAGGCCAACCCTTCCTTGCAATGAGCCGGCCTTGGGGGAGGTAGGCTAGGAAAGCACTAAGCGTTCCTTTCTGATGAATATAAAAACACTGAGCCCTGAATAGACTATTCTGGGCTGCTGTAGTTGGCATTGTGCACCTCCCTAGTTTGCATGATTTTCTGATAAATGAAATCTGTTCCTCTGCTGACATTCCTTTCACCTCTTCATGCTCCTGCCTCCCAGGGGTAATCAGTGCAGCCAAGCTAAGGACCAAGAAAAACCATTACCATTTCCTCTGCCACCCATCACTTATCAGGACATAAGGACTCTGAGCATCTTAAATTCTGGGACCAAGAGTTACAGAGGGCAAGTACTGCTTCCTCCTGTGGTCAGCATCCAACAAGAGCCAAAGTGTTAAGTGTTGAAATCAAGGATTAGTTAAAGGGAAATAATGAACTGTTTTCATTGCTGAAGCAGGCCTTTCCTCAATGCTGGTGACTAGTTGGGGACTTAAGCCCCGAGGAGGACCAGTTCACTTAGGCCCAAATGAACACGAGGAACAAAGTGGAGCTCTGTGACCTCCGGGAGACCAGTTTTATTGTATAAAGCTTTGCTTGAATCTAAACTCAATCATGGAAAGGTGGATACCAAGATTTAAGTCTTGGCATAGTGCAATCAGCCTAAAACCATCAGGTTCAAAGCTATATAGTCCAACAAAGGCAGAATTGTTGACTTGTGGCAATGAGGTAGACTCTACACCAGAGAAACCACTTATAAAGCTGCTCACTAATCAAAAGAAAAGAGTCATAGGATTTTTGAGAAGGGTAGAGTTTAATTGAAATACAAATGAAGCAATTTTTGGTAAGTTTAAGGCAAAGTAGGGTTTGCATATCAATGGGTCACACAATTTGTGTCAATATCACTGCAGTGTGGACCAGGGTCCTGTTTCCTTTCAAACTACAAAGTTAAGAGTGATGTGAAATGCCATGTCCGGAACCCCCTTTTCTAAAGCTCTAGGTCATAAACTGAGGCCATTTCTTTGTGTCAAAGTAACTTAGATCCTCCAGACAAAAATGAAATGCTTCATTCTGAGTACTATAATTTCAAACAGCAGAATTTATGATAGTCTATGATTTTAGAGCACAGAGTTTCTCAGTGAGTCAGAAAACTACTAGTAGACACTCAAAGAAAGGGGTTGTTATGACACTTTATAGTAGCAGAATGTCCTTGAGAAAAGTATTGTTTCCTATTAACCCTGAAGCTGGCTCTGTTTCTGTTATTCTCCAGCCTGATGAATGGCTGGTCAGATTTTTACGTTCTTTGTCGGAGTCAACTTCTACTTTCTCAGTCTCCCATAGTGTGCTCTTATTCTCACAGCGAGGATGTTTATTGTCAGCTAGTCTTTGAGTTCTGTTTGTCAGGATCTTCCTTTCCTCTCTCTAGTTGGACTATGTAATACTGCCTAAAAACCCTTCCAGTTTTTTAAGCTGGTGGCAGGACCTTGGGAGATATTTAATGAGGATGAGGGATCAGATGTTTGATAATACTTTGCTTCACTTCCTGAGTGTGGTGGACTTCTGTGAGTAAAGAAGGGTGTTCCTGAAGGCTACTCTAACAGCTAATACCAAGTATTTTAGAATTCAGTTACTTTGTTACATTTGAATTCTCCCTTATCCCTGGCCCACACTCAGAATTGGGAGCCTACAATGTGCTTTGCATTGCACTAGGCACTTAGATTAATCACTAAGGTGAATACAATGTGGTTTTCATCTTCCAGGAACCAACTGTCTGTTGGGGGAGATGGATATGGAAGCAAATGATTGCAGTGTACTGTAGTATGAGAATAAAGGTAAATAAACTCTGTTGGCTAACTGCCCATTCCTAACTTCCCTTTGAAGTTGAATAATTCTTCAGTCATCTGGAATTTGGGCTTTGCAGTGAAATATATCTGGACTTGAAGAGAAAGATAGAACGAGAGCATCATCCAGAAAGTTTTCTAATTGATGACAAGTAACTAGCTAGTAGATCTATGGTTTCAGTGGTCCCTTCTGAATTCTCCAAGGAAATACATATATATGCACAAGTTCATGATACATTTACATTGCTGTTAAATGACATAAAACACAAGTGATAAAACTTTCAGCTTTTTCTTGGGGTTGAGGTGTATAGAGGTACTTTATAAAACCCTCATGAGATTGAGGTGCAGGGTGTTTAGATATCTAGGCTCAAAACACTCAGCTGATATGCACATTAGCTGTTCCTCATTGCTTAAAGTTTGTATTCCTTCTGGAGTGGCTTCTCTAGATAATGTTTAAATAAAAGGGTTGAAAATAGTGGTTTCCCAACAATCCTGCATACTGTTAACAGGAATCGTTTCTTAAATGTTGAGCAAGGCCTACTACCTGCCTGACATTTTCTAGCACTGAGGATATAGCTTTGAGAAATGCCACATCCATGACCTGTTCTCATGGAACCTGGATTCTGGTGGGAAGATGCTTAGGGCTGGGAGGATGGGGTCACAAGCAGGTTCAGTTCCACACTCATCTTTTTTTCCAGTGTGAGCGTTTAGTTAAGCTCTCTTTTGAACAAAGCATGACCGAGTAAGTCTGAAAACCACTCTCGTAGAAAAAAAAATGGGGATATGGTGATGCTTTATTGTCCTTGACTCAGTTCTCACATAATGGAGATGGCTCTGAATGTAGTAGTTGTAATCCTGTCTTAAACACGAAACTCATAACAGTAGTAAAAACATTTACATCTCAAAATTGAAAGTCTAAATTATCCACAAAAGTTGTGCCATATATTTATCTCACCAATGGGTACAACACACTGAATGTTAAATTCATAATATCAAAGTTCTTGATAAATTCTTACAGGTCATGTTTCCTAACATTGACCAATGGTAGAAGAGAAAGAAGGATGTCACTCCCTATTCACCCTCCTCCAGCTGAACATCTATAATTTATAAATGTACTGCTTATGTATTTGTTTATATCTATAAATCATTCTGACTTTGCTCCAGACGTTATTTGATCAGTCCTTTATCCCAGTCTCTTGACTGTGCTTAATCCTGCCTCTCCTTTGAATCTTGCTATTTATATTCTAATGCTCATTATAAGGAGAACAGCCATTCTTCCTGGCTTCTTACCCATCCTCCCGATGATGCTAATTTGCCATTTACATGATCATTTCATTTACATGAAATTGTATTTAGATGTTTACTATAAAGACTGGAAATAAGAAAAGTCCATATTATCCCTTCTAGAAGTTACAGTTTGAAGATCTGAATGTGGTTTATTTCTTCTTCTAGAACCACATTACCTGCATCTTCTGAGCCAGAAGACCTATAGGCAACTGATCTCAGGGAACCCTTGTGTTGTGTGGGCTTTGGGGAAAGGAAATGGTGTGTGGGGGTTGAGGTGGGAGGGCTTTCTCTAAATGGTCTAGGCCCTAGTGAGAGAATAGTGTTTGAACCTCAGGATAAAGAGGTCCAGAGAGGTAGATTCTAGAGCCTCATCTTCAAAGATCAGAAGATTCCTAGGGGTAGGGATATGAGAGTCTCTGTAACCCCCACAAAACCCGAGAAAGGAACTCAGTGGGTAGATAGGAATATCCATGCCCTTGAGCCCAAGAGGAGGGCACGGACACCTGAGAGCAAAAAGACTTTCCCCTGCTATTTCTGAAGGGGAAATAGCTTCTTGTTTTTACACATCTCACACAAGTAAGATTCAGACCCTTTAGGGCTCTAGTTCAAAATTCACCTGGGGTATTTACATAAGTACTAATGCCTGGGTACCTCTTCCAGAGACTCTTATCGAACTGGTTCTGGGCATTATCAGTTAAAAATGAAATAAAACACAAAACAACTCTCCAGGTGATTCTAATGTGAAGCCAAATTAGAGAACCAACAATCAGACTTTAGCCCTGACAAAATGACAATCTACATAAGAAGTCCTGCAGGCAGAGAGAAATACCAGGCAGTCAGAACAAGTGTGATGTGAAGTAGCAATGTTGGAGGAGACGTGAACATTTGAAAGAGTTAAAAATAAAAGTATCATACCTAGGGAGTTTCAACTGTAGCACCTACGAAATTTTAAACGTGATTCCTAATTAAGTAACACAAGGGAAAAAGGGTGGCTGCTAAGACCTGATTTACTGTTCTGGTTGATCAAATGTAAAACACATCTGAAATTCCAGAGCATAAATATGAAAATATGATTGAAAGTTAGAAATCTTGAGAGGAAAAATAAGAGTCTTGGAGATTTTATTCCAGGGACCTGAAATGAAAATAATTGGGAGTTCAACAAGGTGAAAAAGGATCACAAATAGGAAACAGGAAAGTAATAATTATATAATAGACAATATTCTTGACCTGAGCTAAAGAAAGATTTTGGCCTGCAAAGTAAAAAGGCTTAGTAAGGTCTACACTCACCTGATGAGAAAAGACCCATGTCCAGACACATTCTGATAAAATTCTCAAATTCTTTAATGATATATACAGATGGCTCCAGGAAAATTATAATTAAGTTACCTTAAGAAAAGGATGAAGTGTGGGAACCAACCTGGCACTGGTTTTCTCATCTGCAAGTTAGGAAGATGGGGCACCCACACACTACTGAGAGAAATAGACCATAATCCAAGAATCTTACTTTCAACTTATATCATTTTCCTGCCTAGGTTAAGAAAAGGACTTTAGAGGTATGTAGTCATTCAGAGAGTATCACCCACATATTGTATCCAAGAGTAGATGTTAAACAGTAAATGAACCAGAACAGGGATTTCAAGGTGGGAAAACATGAAGAGGAAATAAGCACAGTAAATCTTAACACATGAGTGCATACATACTTAGAAATTAACTGGATAGAGATAGCTGTTTTGGGATTTGTAATTTAAATGCAAAATAAGGATATATTAAACTTCCTCAGAAAAATCTAAAAGTAAACAGTACCCAATGACCTAAAAGTTGAGAATGGTACATAGAGAAGTAGAAACATTCGAAAAAGATCTTAGGGAGGAGGATGAGATAGTGAAAATAAAAAATATCAAAAAAACTGAGCTTATTAGGGGATATAAGATGATAAATAGTGGGTCATGGTGGGAAAAATAATTTTAATGGAAGTTATAATCTTATTTTCAAAGAATGGAGTCATACCATCTAATTTTAAGAAGAATGAAATAGAGTGACTACTAATGGAATGAAAGAGTACACGAAATTTTCAATTTAGTGAGGGAAAATGTTCGGGTTCAATCAATCTAGTGGGAAAAATATTAAAGATCGTTATAGTAATAGCCACAAGCCCTCTTGGAAGGCCTGAGAGTTTGCATAACTTCAGTAATAGATATGGTTGAAGGCAACCTAATCCTTACCTTGAGTAAATAGCTTAAAGTGGGTACAAAAGAAGGCAGAGTAGTTTACCTAGCTATCTTGTTTACTCATGTGGTCTTAAGACTACCTTTGATGTACCCCGGTTGTTGCTTAAGTGGTTTTTACTGGGCAAGTCCACAATGTCAATTTTCCTCTAATGGTGTTGACTCAAGCCTTTGTTAATTACTATTACTGAATAAATATGAGTCTCACTAGCTGATCAGGGCCTTGGTGGCAATTGTTTACAGCACTCAGCAGGGAGTCTGTAAGCAGCGTGAACACCCCCATCTGGACTGGCAAAGCAGAATATCTGTGTGTCAGTGTCTGTTATTCAACCGTCACCAGGTCAGGGATCTGCAAGGGACAGACCCCCCACAGCTGGTGCCCCCGTGAGAGGAGCACTAGCTACCACAGTTGGTGCCTCATGTCAGGAACGCTGCTGCAGGAAAAATAGTAACTTGATCAGCCACTCAAACATAAGGAATAGGAACAAGAAACAATATAAAATAACTAATAAACACAAAGTAAGATGGAAGGAATAAAATCAGCCACAATAGTTATTATATTAAATACAAACAGATTGAAAAACAAAATTACAAGCCAGATATCAGACTGGGTTACAAAAGTAAACCTAGCTATATGCTGTTTATTGTTTTCTCATTAGTGAGTTTATAAGAACGTTTGAAATACAGAAGTGCATATAAATAATACTGGGAAATGCAAAATGAGCCATTCATTTTTGGTCAATGCAAAATGACCAAAAATAGAGTCAATATAAGAAAAGGAGAAATAGTGTAGAAAGGAATATTGAGTAGAACTAAAAGGCAAATTTATTTTAAAGATGAGTTTAAAAACATGGATGTACCAAACAACATATCAGCTAAAATATTAAAAAAAAAATAAAATGTGACTAAAACAGAAAATCCATGTATCAGTACATTTGGTTCAGATGACCAAATACTTTCTTAGTATCTATTGATAGGCTATAATTTCATCTATCATTTCCAATGAAGACTAAGCAAAGAAGGAAATTAAAAAACAATTTTTTTTTTGAGACAGGGTCTCACTCTGTCACCCAGGGTGGAGTGCAGTGCCATGAACACGCCTCACTGCAGCCTCAACATCCCTGGTTCAAATGATTCTCCCACCTTAGCAACCTGAGTAGCTGGAACCACAGACATGCATCACCACACCTTGCTAATTTTTGTTGTTATTGTTGTAGAGATGGGGTTTCACCATGTTGCCCAGGATTGAAAGCCAATCTTTAACATTTAGAATAAAGATTTGCTACTGATGTTGTTTTAGTAATGAGCAAGATACTGAACTACACTGTTATTTAACAAGTCTATGAAGATTTTAGCAAATGGATTAGCAAAATAACCATGAAGAACTGGCATCCTCTCTTATTAATGTGTTATTTTGTCCCTGAAAACCCCAAGGAGTCTAATATTTTTAAAAAAGTAGAATTATGGGAATTTGCTAAGGTTGCTAGATATAAGGTAAATACACAATATCAATAGCTTTTCTTCTCACACTGAGCATTTAGAAATGAAAATGTAAATAATTATTTAGAATAATATGATACAGCTGCAAAATAGTGAGAAATTCAGCAAGATAAGCATAAGACTTATGTGATGAAAACTAAAATTTTTCTGTCATAAAAATTGTTCTGTCTGAACAAATGGATTGACATTTCTTGTCCTTAGATGAAAGATTCAGTAGTGTGTAAATGTCAAGACACTCAAAATAAATAGACAGATTTAAAGTCTTTTTATTTCATATTTCACCATGGTTATTTCTGAAATAGGATGGAAAACTTATAAAGGTTATGTGGAAGATTAAATGCCTAAGAAAGAAAATTTACTGAGGGATAAAATTGGTTACTCAACTCAGATTTTCTAAATAAAACAGTATAAATTCATTACAATCAATACAATATTAAAAATAAGTAGATCAGTGAAATAAAATTTAGAAATAAATTCTTATGTATAATAGGACTGAACACAATGGTGATAATTGATTAGGAAAAGGACAGATAAAGAAAGGATAAATTATTTATCAGTGTTGCATATTTGAATCTCTAGAATTATGAGTATGGAACAAAATATTCAAAGTTGTATCATCAGTTGTTAGCAGTTGAAGGAAATAAATGTGAATTCTCTTATGTATTACAGTGAAGTACAAATGGGATAAGACAAATTAAAAAATAAAACAGAATCCTGGATTTAGGGGCTAGTAGAAACATAAACTATAAAAGAGAAAATATTTGAGTTTGTCAAATAAGTCTTTTGAATGGCAGAAGAGACTATAAACAAGGTCAATAGGCTAAGACAATAATAACCCCCTTGTATATGTAATATAGATGGCAAAGTATAGCAATTGCATGGAAAATCCTCTTATAATAAGGAAAAGATGTTTTAATAGGATAATAGGTAAAAACCAAAAATAGTTCAAAGGACAACAAATTGAAATGATCAACAAGTTTATGAAAATATTCAAATTAAAGTAACAACAAAGGTTACTTTCTATCCATCAGATTAATAATATTTTGTCATGAGTGTGGTAAGAAGGCATTCTTATATGTGATTTTCTACAAAGTGATTTGTCAAAATCTATTTAAATTAAATGCCTCTACACTTTGACTCAGCATTCCCACATATGAAACTTAATCCCATAGAATAAAAGCAGCCTTAAGTAAGAATACATGTATAAGAGTGATTTTTGGTACATTGTATGTAGTCACATAAAACCAAAACCAATATAAACTCTGTCAGAGGGAATGGTATGTAAATCGTGGTGCAGCCACATACCATGTGCTATTATACAGCCCTTAAAAGAATGGCTAACATTTGGGAGGCTGAGGTGGAAGAATTGCTTGTGCCCAGGAGTTAGAGACTAGCTGGGCAGCATAGTGAGACTCTCTCTCTAAAAAAATAAAAAATAAAAAAATTAGTGGTGTGGAGACACGCACATGTACTCTCAGCTATTTGTGAGGCTGAGGCTTAAGCCCTGGAGGTCAAGGCTGCACTCCAGATAGAGCAAGACCCCATCTTCAAACAAACAAACCCAGAATGGGTCAGGGCTAAATCAGATTATCATGGGGCAAGGTGGTGGTGGTGGTGGTTCCTGGAGGTATGTTAGATGTATAGTCTAACAAACGCAGGATAATTTCCCATCTTTTTAAAAACAGCTATGATTAAAAATTCTTTTGTTGTAGTTTATATAATTGGATGCATATTTGTATCTCTAGAATTATGAGTATGGAGCAAAATATTCAAAGCTGTATCATCAGTTGTTAGCAGTTGCAGAGAGGGGGATGTTGCTCTGGGTTAGTTAGAAGACTCAGTACACAGGTCAGTAAAGGACCTTCAGTGGAATCAAGCAGAAAAGAAAAAAGTACACGTGGTAAAGAATCATGATTGTGATTTTCTTTATAATGTAAAATTGTATGTGTACATACAATTTTATATACATACATACACATATGTACATAAAATTGTATAAGATTTAAAATATATAGTTTCTCTTTTGGACTTCTGATTTCAGGATAAGTTGAGCCTACTTGAGCCTCTTTTCTCCTAAAAATATGGAAAGAACCAAAAATTACATAAAAATTAGAAAATGGCAACATGGAAGGATGTCACCAAGTAGCCTGAGACTGTAAGAATTTTTTGGCATTTCTGCAACAGAGAGAATAAGAGAAATGCCCATCAGAGCTGACTGGTCTTTGATTCAACACAGGCAAGAAATGGCTACCTAGGAAGTCAATGGATGGGATTCACACAGAAGTAAATAGGTCCATAGGTATAGAGTAGCAAGATATTGGAGCATGAGAGAGAGAGGGGGAGGACAGAGCATAGGACAACAAAATGAAGTCCTTTGGAAGACTCATCAATGGATTCTACCTGCAGGAATCCTGATTTCCTGCAATGGGCTTTGCTTGCTGTGATGTTCAAATTTTGAAGACATTGAAATACTATTACAGAGGGGGAAATAAAGTTTGTGAACCAAGGAGTCTATACTCAGTTCTATATTATGGATGAGTATTGTAGTTTAGATTATTGTTCAGCAAATGCTCACTCTCTTTCTTGTCCACTCTGGGCAGAATTTACTTTTCTGCCCTTTTTGAGAGGGAAGATTTGGGCTTGGCCTTTTGACTTGCTTTATCCAGTGAAATGTTTGTGGGTATGATGTGAGCAGAGGCTCGAAATGTGCTATATGGTTGGGCTTGGTTCCCTGAGAGCTGCTGACCTCCACCACAAAAAAAATGTCTTGCTAGCTTCCACTGTTTGCACCTGATCCAAAATGAGACCAGTAGAATAGTCACCCTAGTTGGCCTGAAGCCTGAAGTAGAACTGCCCCACCTAAAGTGTGGGAACAAAGGCTTATTGTTGTGTGCACTGAGATTCTGTGGTTGGTAAGTATATTAGTCCATTTTCGTACTGTGCGAGGAAATATCCAAGACTGGATAATTTATAAAGAAAAATAGGTTTACTGGACTCACAGTTCCACATGACTGGAGAGGCCTCACAATCACAGCAGAAGCAAAGGTACATCTTACATGGTGGCAGACAAGAGTGCGTGCAGTGGGGGACTGCCCTTAAACCATCAGATCTTGTGAGACTTAATTCACTGTCCCAAGAAGAGCATGGGAAAAACCCACGGCCATGATTCAATTACTTCCTACCAGGTCCCTCCCATGACACGTGGGGATTACAGGATCTATAATTCAAGATGAGATTGGAGGGGGACACAGCCAAACTGTATCATTCCATGCCAGCCCCTCCCAAGTTTCATGTCCTCACATTTTAAAACCAATCATGCCTTCCCAGCAGTCCCCAAAGTCTTAACTCATTTCAGCATTAATTCGAAAGTCCCAAACCTCAATTATTGACTTCTGTGTACCCACAGGCTCAACACCACACAGAAGCTGCCAAGGTTTGGGGCTTGCACCCCCTGAAGCCACAACCCATGCTATACCTTGGCCCCTTAGCCATGGCTGGAGCAGCTGGGACACACGACATCAAGTCCCTAGGCTGCACACAGCAAAGGGTCCCTGGGCCAGGCCCACAAAATCATTTTTTCCTTCTAGGCCTCTGGGCCTGTGATAGTAGGGACTGCTGGGAAGGTATCTGATATGCCCTGGAGACATTTTCCTCATTGTCTTGGTGACTAACATTGGGCTCCATGTTACCTGTGCAAATTTTTGCAGTTTAGGCTTGACTTTCTCCCCAGAAAATTGATTTTTCTTTTCTTTTTCTTTTATATTGTATCATCAGGCAGCTAGTTTTCCAAACTTTTATGCTCTGCTTCCTCTTGAACACTTTGCTGCTTAGAGATTTCTTCCACAGATACCCTAAATCATCTCTCTCAAGTTCAAAGTTCCACAGATCTCTAGGGCAGAGGCAAAATGCCACCAGTTTCTTTGTATAGCAAGAGTGACCTTTACTCCAGATTCCAACAAGTTCCTCATCTCCATCTGAGACCACCTAAGCCTGGACTTTATTGTCCATATCACTATCAGGATTTTGGTCAAAGCCATTCAACAAGTCTCTAGGAAGTTCCAGACTTTTCTAAATTTTCTTGTCTTCTGAGCCCCCCAAGTCTCTAGGAAATTCCAAACTTTCCCACATTTTCCTGTCTTCTTCTGACCCCTCCAAACTGTTCCAACTTCTGCCTGTTACCCAGTTCCAAAGTCAAGTTCACATTTTTGGGTATCGTTACAGCAGCACCCCACTCTATGGGTACCAGTTTACTGTATTAGTCCATTCTCACGCTGCTAATAAAGACATACCCGAGACTGGGTGATTTATAAAGGAGAGAGGTTTAATTGATTCACAGTTCCACAGGGCTAGGAGGCCTCAGAAAACTTACAAGCATGGTGGAAGGGGAAGCAAACATGCCCTTCTTCTCAAGGTGGCTGCAAGGAGAAGTGCAGAGTGAAGTGGTGGAAAGCCTCTTATAAAACCATCAGATCTCATGAGAACTCACTATCATGAGAACATGGAAGTAACCACCCCCATGATTCAATTACCTCCCACCAGTTCCCTCCCATGACACATGGGAGTTGTAAGAACTACAGTTCAAGATGACATTTGGGTGGGGACATAGCCACACTGTATCAGTCACCTTGTAGCCCATTTAAGAGATGAAATTTTCCAGACTCCTTTGCAATTACTTGTGGTCAAGTTCTGGCCCAATGTGTAAGCACACATAATGAATAAAGTTACAAGGTGTCAATTTTTTCTGTTGTTGCCTGGAATGTGGATATAAGAGCTGGAGCTCCAGCAGCCATACTGGATCTTGAATCAGTCTGCTAAGGATTTGGTGGCAGCAAGGTACAAAACACCTGATGACAATGGAGCTGCCATCCCTTCCCTGGACTGTCTACTTTTTGGTTCCTTTTATGAGAGAAATAAGCTATTTTACTTAAGATATTGTTATTTTTCTTGTTATTGTTTTAATTATTTTTTTTTTTAGATAGGATCTCATTGTGTTGTCTAGGCTGGAGTGCAGTGCATAATCACAGTTCACAGCAGTCTCAATCTCCTAGGCTCAAGCAATCCTTCTGCCTCAGCCTCGTGAGTAGCTGGAACTATAGGCACACGCCACCATGCTTGGCTAATTTTCAAACTTTTTGTAGAGATGGGGTCACACTATATTGCCCAGGATGGTCTCCTTTTCCTGGGCTCAAGCAGTCCTCCTGCCTCTACCTCCCAAAGTGCTGGTATTACAGGCATGAGCCACTGTTCCCGACCTTCTTGTTATTATTGTTGCTAGAGTTACATGCAAGGTGCCACCAATCTCTTTGTATAGCAAGAGTGAGTTTTACTCCAGGTTCCAACAATTCCTCATCTCCATCTGAGACCACCTCAGCCTGGACTTCATTGACCATATTACTATCAGCATTTTGGTCAAAGCCATTCAACAAGTCTTTAGGAAATTGTAAACTTTCCCACATCTTCCTGTCTTCTGAGCAATCTAAGTCTCTAGGATGTTCCAAACTTTCCCACATTTTTTTGTTTGTTTATTTATTTATTTATTTATTTATTTTTTCCTGAGCCCTTCAAACTGTTACAGTCTGCCTGTTCCTCAGTTCCAAAGTCACTTCCACATTTTTTGGTATCCTTATAGCTGTACCCCACTCTACCAGTACTAATTTACTGTATTAGTACATTTTCATACTGCTATGAAGACATTACCTATACTATTGTAGTTAATTTATAAAGAAAAAGAGGTTTAATGGACTGATAGTTCCACATGGCTGTGGAGCCCTCACAATCATGGCAGAAGGTGAAGGAAGAGCAAAGGCATGTCTTACATGGCAGCATGCAAGAGAGCATGTGCAGGGGAACTGCCCTTTATAAAACCATCAGATCTCATGAGACTTATTCACTATCATGAGAACAGCATGAGAAAAACCTGCCCCCCATGATTTTATTACCTTGCTCCAGGTCCCTCTCATGACAGTGGGGATTATGGGAGCTACAATTCAAGATGAGATTTGGGTGGGGACACAGCCAAACGCTATCAGTTGGTATATAGCAATAGGTGAATGAAACAATATTTAAAAAACCCTCCTTTTTGTTGTTATTATACAGACCTAAGAAAGTATATGCCCATCTAACTTCTCTAGAAAAAAAAAATTGAACTTGAATAAATACCATACCAAATGAAAACAATTTATAATAAGGAACAGAGAAAGGAGTGGAATGGAAGGAATCACAGCAAACATTGAAACTAGCACAACTTGTGATTAAATTTGAATGACTTCCTAAGAAAGCTGTGAAACTTAATGCACTTGTTAGGAAAAGATTTTCAAAATTCAAGAGCTGTACTGCTAATAAAAAAAATGGAAAATCTAACATCAATACAATCCAGGAAGGTGACAGGGATAGGAAATTAAAACCATGTTTAGGGTCATATTTTATTAGGGGGAGAGATCATATATAGTCTTAATTCTCGATGGTGATAATCAAATATAGGTTCAGATAACAAAATTAAAGGTAACCACTAGTACAAAAGAAATATGGCACAGAGGGTGAATTTGTTGCCTTTCTCTTGGGCAAAGTTTGGGTAGATTTGCTAGTAGCCCCTTTAAAATAATCAGTATTTCCTGAACTCTGAGTTTTCTCAGGTGTGACACAGATGCACTTTAGGTGCAACATCCCCCTGGGCTACCTTGACTCACCCTTTGGAACCTGGCAGCAAAGAGAGTCCATGAGAACATGAAGCTAATGCTGCCTTCTGTGTTGTGAACAGTAATATCCTTTATCTGTGACCCAGGAGTCTCATGAATTGTGTCAGCATCTATGATGCTATGGCAGACTAATCTGTTACCTTGCAAAGAGTCTAAGGCTTTAGTCTTAGACTTAGACTCTTAGACTCTTCACAAACATTGTGCTGCACTGTTTGTTAAATGTTTTTAATATTACTGTTGGATAAAAGACACAGTGTACTCAGAATGAATATAATTTCCATAAAACTTTTATAACACAAAATAACCTAGCAACTGAATATATAAAATGAAAGCTTCTAAAAGTAGGTTAATTTTGTATTTAAAAAAAAAAAAACCACACATAGTTGAGAGACTAACACAATTCTTTGAGAATTTAACAGACAAAATGAGCAAAAGTAAGTAATTTTAGGAAATTTGGCCATCACCCTCAAAAAACTTGAATGGGTATATATTAATTATTTGTGGATATAGATATGCACACAGACACATACCATCTTATTAAAAAGGTAATGTAAATTAGGTGCCCATGAAACAGTTAGAAGCATTAAGTATATATTGTAGGCCTCAAAGGAAAGTTAATAAATTCTCAAGAGTATAAATAATTCAGTCTTTATTTGCTTTCCTGCATCTATTTAAACTAGAAATTCAGAATAACTAAAAATTCTCATCTAACAGAAACTAAACATACTTCTAAATAACTTGAGGATCAGAGAGGATATCAGATGTGAAATTAGACTGCAGAACTGATAACAAATGTACCCTATAGCAAAGATTATGGTAATTGGACAAATCATAATTGGTAAAAAACTTATAACCTATGCTTTTATTAAACAAACTGATCCCAAAATAAATGAAGGAAGAATTCAGGCCTAGAAAACTGTCTTAACTAACTTTTTCTTGGAAATGGTTCTGGTTCTCATGGCTAAATATAAGCCTGTGTTAACACGTTGTTCCATTTTTAGAAAAGAAAAAAATACAGCTCTTTACACTTTAAAGGAAATAAATTAGTTTGAGATGACTTTTTTTGTCAGTTCTTTTGTTTCCTCTGTGTGTGTTTGTGTGTGTGTGTGCATATATATATATATATATGTTGTAGAAAAGACTTGAATAAATTTTAGCAAATTAATTTTTAACTTCAAAACCAACTTTCAGTAATTTAGACCTACTTTTAGAGATTAATATATATGGCAATAGTAATTGAAACTGAAAATGTAATTGAAAAGTTATTCTTTCTCTTTTGTATTTTAAAATTTAAAATGCTTGCAAGACTTTAGTGTCTCTGAACTACATTGATTTTCCAGCTATTTGTCATTTTTTGTAGCCTATTAATAAGAACTTTGACCCATAATATATAAAGTTTATGCAAGACAGAAAACTAAGCAGACATAAATTTATAATCTGTCTATTGTCAGAACAAACAAGGTGAAAGACAATGTGAATGCCAAACATCAGAGAGCAAAACCAGTAAGAGCTAGCTGTCTTCGTTTCTTTAAAATGTGAAAGGTAATTTAAGGAAAGCTTTGCAAGAAAACTGGGATGATAATTTGAAGTACAGTTATGGAAAAGTAGTTTGCTACAAGTAGAAAAGAAGGTTTTAAGAAGGTACTTTTTATGTCGACTCTTTTCTGTGGTTAAAGCAATGCCTGATAAAGCAATACATGTCCACTGCACAACATAAAGGATGTGGGTAAACACATAAAAATAGTTCGTATGAATCCTACAGCTCTTTTAGGAAGCCTTTTCTCAACTTCTGGTATGGGTTATATTCCTTCCTTTTGTGCCAAGACACCCTCTTCATTCTTTCATAGTGTTTAATGCACAGTATTAAAGTGATCTGTTTATCCTTTCTATCTTTTCCGTAGGTATCTTTAAAGTTTAAACAACGTCTCCATTTTCGTATCATCAGCAGTTTAGTGCTGATAATTTAGTGCTGTAATTAATAGCATTAAGTAAATGAACACAGCTATTAATTACCTTGTAAAAATTGATTTATTATATAAAAGGAGTTACTGATTTCAGCAGTATAAACTGTCTTTAGGCCTTTGGCCAACGAGTTTTTCAGAAATACTCTACCAGTTTTCCTGTTCACCAGTAAGATCTGAGTTTCCATATAACCATGTCCTTTCCAGCATTTAATACTATAATTTTCAAATCATTGTTAATTTAATCAATAAAAATAACCTACTTTAATGTGCTTTCTTTTCATTACTAGAACAATTGGACATTTAAAATAATTTAACAATTCATGAATTGTTCATGTTTTCTGACCTTCATTATACTGAGATCTAACTCTAATGAAGTTATTAACTTTTTGCTCATTTCATGTGGTGCCGTTTTCTTCCCATTCGTTTGCTTTTCAATTTTCTTTAGAATCTATTTTGATAAACAGACGTTTTGTCTATTTAAAATTGTTGACTTTTTGTCATCTCCCTTGCCTGGCAAGTCCTTCTCTGTCAAGAGCTTAGATTTTTTACCTTTATTTTCTTGTAACTTTATATGGCTTAAGTATCTTATCCAGGGGTAGTCTGTTGTAGTTATTGGATCTGCAATAACTGTGCATGTGAATTTGAGAACTGACATCAGCTTCCCATCTAGAAACATATGGTATGTCTCTCCAATTTTTAAGCCATCCTTTAAATCTCAGTAAAGATTTGTTTTCTTTATATAGAATCTTTGAGCCTTTTTTTTTTTATTTTGGTTTGTGATTGCTTTTGCCAGTGGATTTTTCTGTTACCTTAAACAATTCTTCTAACTATACAGGCAAGCTGTTGATTTTTTGCAAATTTAACTGATCTGTTGAATTTATTAGACTCCCTTATTGGCAAATAATTACTCAGTTCATTCTGATTTTCTGATGGAATGTAATATCTAAAAGTAAAGTGGCATTTTAAAATTTTGGTCTAGCTTTCAGTGGGATTGTCATTAATTTTTCACCTGTTAGGAATGCTATTTATTTGGCATGTATTAAGATAAGTTTATGGTTTCAAAATATTTGGACTATTGAAGTGATATGTTCATCATATTTTTGCCAGAACCATTCTTGAAGAAATATGATAATCTTAGTGGATACTTATTTTAATATAATTGATTCACTTTTAATCTTTCAAATATTTAGTGTAATCACAATATGCAGAGGTTTTTATAGGCTACTCAAACCCTACCTCTGTTCTTCAGTTCTCACCTTAGAAGTATTACATTAGCATTCCAACTGAATTCTAAACTTTATTTTCTTTCACTCCTCCATGTCAAGTGTATCAGCTCAAAGCCAGTTCTAACACTGAATATATGAAATCTCTTCCTCTATCCATTTCCTCTGCTGTTCCTCACTATTCCTCACATTAGGCTGTTGGAACTGTCTCCTAAATTGTCCCCCTACCTGATTTTTCTCTCCCTAACAAAAATCTGATCATGCCAGTTCAATTGTTAAAGTTAAGTGATGGTGTCACCTTACCTTCACTGTGAAGCTGAAACTCTTTTTCTGTGTTATTTCCAGCTTAGACTGTTGTCAGGTCTCCACAGTTTCTCTTTTTTAGCCTTACTGCATCACTTAACTTTACAGAAACACGATATGGAGTCCTCACAGCCTAGAATGATCCTCTGCCTTGTTTTCTTGGTGACCACACCTTCCCTCTTTGGTGTGGAATCCACTTCACATTGGGAGTGTTTTACAATACTGTGGCTATTCACACTGATTTTAGGTGTCTTTCCTTTCTACTCCCATTGTATCTTTTATATTTATATTCTACTTATTGCACATTGGTTCAATCAATTTCCTTGCTGCTTTCTCCACTGGGAATTTCTTGAGAGGAAAAATCATATGCCTTATTCATCTTGCTCAATGTGCCTCCTAAATAGAGACTCAGTAGATATTTGTTGGATGATAGGATGGATGCATGGGTGAACAGACTACCCAAAGCCTACATTATAGTAGCACCCATCGTCTTCATTATAGTGGTAACCATGGCTTACATTGCAGTAACATCCATAGCCTGGTATTTTCCTCTTCCTCATTGCTACCAGAGTGTTCTCTCTGAAAGATTAGTCTAATCCCTTTACAAAACATTATAAATCCTTCAATGACTTTCAACATCCATATGATAAAGTATTTTAAGCAATGTTTCTCTGGACTTTAGCAGACTGTCAACTCCTACTGCAGGTTACGTTTCCCTAGGGAGCTTTGAACATTCCATAATATCTAGGCCCTGCCCCAGACCAATTAAATTAATCCCTGAAGTTCAGCCTCAGCATGGGCATTTTTCAAAAAGCCCATGTTTCTAACTCTGCAGCAGGATAAAACTTGCCCTATCCACAGTTTCAGAATTTCTGGCAGCCTCCAGTCACTGAGTGTATCTGAAAGTGCCTGAGTAAAGGCTTATGGAACACTGATAATTTTTCCTGGCTTCCTGGCTTTTTGCTGAGACCTGCTTCATCACTTGACGCCTAAAAGTCCTTTTGTCCTAGTTGTCTGGAACCTGCTTGCATGCCCTGCAGCAGCTCCCACTGCACCTGCTGATGCTTCTGCCTCATGGGGGTGGCATGGTTGCTGTCTACATCTGCCCTGTGGGTGCCACCATCTACAATGCGGGCACCTTTAGATCCTGAGCATGCAGAAGCTGGGCCTTGTTCTTTAAAGCCCTCTGAATAATTGATTTCTGCATTTGCTCCACCCAAGCTGTACTGGGCACTAATTTGAAGAGGAAACAGTGTTTTTCTTGTCTCTTCCATGTTATACTCTGTTCATCAGATGAAACAGAACTATCTTATGCTCCCATAAGTATGAGTTCAGGTGAGTGGGGCCAGGGACCCTTGTGAGCTGCAGCAGATGCTGTGTTATGTGTAAATTCCCCTCTACGGAGGTTACTTTGTCACTGGCTAAGGTGGAAGTTGATCCTTCTCACTGTATTCTTTAAAGTGAGGTTTTCCAAAAATAAAAAATAAATAATAACAATAATTAGAGGATCTCTTAGTCCCTCATATTTTCTATACTTTTTTTCTATAACAGTATTGTATTCCTTTCCTACTTACTACAGTGGTTTCATGATTTGCATGATATAGGGTGGGTAGAGAATGGGGGTAGGAAAGAATGAAAAGAAATGAGCATTGTATGGCTGTCACTGCATAAACAGAGTGTACACACAGAATTCTTATTTAGGTGAGGCAAGGTGTCCTGAGGGTTGAGTTCTTCAGTCAGACCTGGTTCTAATTCTTGTTCCCTACGTTATAGTTGATGTTCTTGAGAGTTGCTTAACCTGTTTGTCAGGTTCCCTATTTGTAAAACAGAGCTAGTACTTCATATCTTATGGGTGGTTGTGTGGATTGACTTAATACATGTAAAATGCTGAGAATAATACTTGACCTATAGAACGTGCTCAATAAATATTAGCTGTAATGAAAATCATGACAATTATAGTTTAACCCTCACAGCAGCTGTTGTGATTTTTATTACTGTCCTCGTTTAGGGGGTTAAGAATGGAACCTCAGAGAATTTAAATCACATGTCCAAGGTTACACAGTCAACAATTGGCAGATTCAAACCTGTGTCTGTCTCACCCTGAAGCCCATGCCTTTTGCACGATCCCATATTGCCGCTGAAAAACAGGTGAAGGTATTTAATCCACTTCCATTTTGAAATATATAATTAGGACATTTTTAGTTTTTATTTGATCTAAGAGACTTGAGAAAATGACTTTTAGCAAATGGATGAATAACATTTCCAAACACTTGTCTTCTGCGTATAGCATGATTTAGAGGAGGAAGAGGCTATTTTGGGGTGAAGAATTGGGGATGTAGGTGACGTGTTTGAATGAACACAAAGAGGTGGAATGAAGGAATGTAGGGATTCTGTGCCTGGAGGGCTCAGTGAGTCCCCAGAATTGTGTCCCTGCAAGTTGTGGTTCCATGTATGGCTTTCCCAAAATATGGAAAGCTTTACCCTGTTAGGAGTTTGGAGTGAACAGAAATGTTACCAGAGCTCTATCCAAAGGGGAGGGTGAAATTTGGAGTCTAATTTTTAATTGTGAATTTTAAAACCATGTGCTGGCAAAAGAATACAAACTAAGAGTCGTCTTATCTGATAATCATAAACTAGGCTATTGTCTTGAGGGCAGTGCTAGTAAAAAAGCAGAAAGTCACATTACTTACAGTTGTCTTACTCACTTACTTGATTCTCTGAAACTCTTGTGGTCTGTATCTCACATTAAACGTAGACCCAATTTGACAGTACTATTTGAATGGCAGCCTTGTTTTGATCTAGAAATACAGATCTGACAGCTGTGACCTTTTCTTTTCCTTTTTTTTTTTTTTTTTTTTTTTTTTTTTTTTTTTTTTTTTTTTTTTACTGATAATGGCACTTAGCAGCATATGCTTTCAGGTTATCTACATTTTCCATCTTAAGCTCTGTGCTTTGAAACTTGGCTGTCATTCTTCATTTGTGTTTTCTTTTTAGCATAAAATGTATCTTCCATGCTCTCTTATGGCTTTCTACACATGGGGTCTTTGGGCTGTTCATTACTGAAATACAAGACATAAAAGAGAAAATATTTGCTTTTAAACCTAAACATATGGCTTCCAGAGGAGCTGTTATTACTTATCTAATTATCTACAGTATGATTTTCTTCATATTGAAGGAGAATTTTAAAAATAGCATGAATTTTGTATCTCTGCATTATTGAAAACATTTATTTTGATTCCTTTTTAGGTATTTTGTTTTCAGTTTAAAAAGTCAGAATCCTCTTTGTCTGATACTGTTTTAAAGATCGCTACTGGATGATCAGTGGGTAAGGTAACATGGCATTTCTAAAGCCTTTCAGATTTCTGGACCTTAAGATTAAGCTGTCATCTATTTGCCTCCCATATTTAATTTTAGAAATGTCCTAAATCAGTTTTGAAACAAAGTAGGAATATTTTTAAAATTCTTGTTTTTCTAACAGGATGATTTTGCTTAGATTTATATATGACTTTGTTGCATATTTCTGATATGGGTAACTAAATACGTTACCTTCACTTTTACTACCATTCGAAAGTGGCAATTAGGAAATGAAGATCAAATGAAGGTAGGAAATTTGGGCTCACCAAGATCAACTGTTTTTCTATGGCTAACATATGTTGGATGCTTGTCTCACTTGGTCTAGTCCATGATTAAAGTAACTTGAAGGTGTCTGTTTTAAACCTTACTTTATTAAGGGGAAAGTTTGGCTTTCATCACCACATTTTACTTTTTTATTTGGTGATTGACAACTGGCTGCAGATGATACTAAAAGCTATATATAAGACCAGAAACTCTCTTTAACCATCTCTGCCTCCTGATATCACTTATTTTTTCTAGAATTGGGAACAAAAAGGAATATAGGCTTATTGTCTCGCTAGTGAAATAACAAACAAGAGGCAGCAGATCCGTGTCATAGTTAGGATCCCAGAATTCTAGAAGCTCAATTTTTCAATGCAGATCATCTACGTTCTACTATAAAACACTTTCTTTTACCCTTTTTAACTCCAACCTAATGCACGACTGAAAATTTGGAAGTTCTTCAAATTAGTAATAGCTTCTATTCTCATATTTTACTAAAGGTACTTGGAATTAGATTATTTGGAATATCAACAAATGACTAATTTACAGTTACTAAAATTATTTACACATGATCTATGGGTAGTTCACAGGGAATGAGAGAAAGGCACAGAGGGTGTGCCAGCTGAGCAGAATTAGGGCCTTTGTTGGTCTAACTGCATGTGTTTGAATGCCTCTCAACTATTGACTTTTCATTTTAGAAACAGTCACACAGTAATCCCTCTCCAACCGAGAAGCTTAACATTCCTAGACAACACTATGGTTGGCACAACGATGGTCTCTGAGGAAATAAGGGGATAGGGTAGCACATTATTTCAAAGCATAGCCTTTGGAACCAAACAGACCTGGATTTTGAATCCCAGCTCTATCACTTATCTTCATGGGCAGTTTCTTTAACTTCTGAAATGTGTTCTCACCTTTAAAATAGGAATAATAACATCGACCTCACAGTTGTAAAGATGAGATGAGGAAAAAAGTGCTTTTTAGTTTAGTGTCTAAAACCCAGGAAGCATTCTGTAAATGTGGATGTCTGAACTATGTAGGAGAAAATATTAAAATGACATAATATGTATTTAGAAACTCATTAAATAAAATTTCCAGAAACATCTACTTCAAAACAATCTATTTGCACTAAAACCTACTTTGGAAGGTAACTGTCTCTCAACTGTTGTTTTACGGAATAATGATTTTTGCATTAAGTATTTGATAAGTGCTAGACATGTGTTTTACATTTGTCTTTTGTTCTTTATATGTATTCATTAATTTCATTCTTATGTCAGTCCTGTCAAATAGATACTATTGTTATTCCTACCTTATATGTAGGAAATACAGCTTTAAAGAATATGAGAATGTGTTACTTTCCCAGTAACTAGCAAATGATAGAGCTGGGATTTAATATCAGTTCTTCCAACAGGGTGACAGTTACCTGTCACTCCTTGTCTTGTCAGCTATGATGTCATGATCTGCTGACACACATTCTCCCACATCCCTGTGTTCTACAAAGTTTTTAAAAGTTTTGAAAATAGCCACTGTTTGTTTGAGCTTTACTGTCTTTTACACTGGTATACACACTTACACCTTTTCTTAGTTGTGAACAAGATGGCTTTTCAAAATTATCCTGATTTATTAAAGGACGTGCTCTCCTGAGCTGAATCTGTCCACATATTGAAAGCGAAAGGAATGAACAAAGTTTTCCTACCTTGTGGTCCAATAAACTTGGTTTTTAGGGCTGGGTAACAGGTTTGCGTGTGGGGAGTGAACTAAATGGCAAATTGCTAAAATGATTAGAAATGTAGAAATATTCTTATCAGTATAAAATATTTCTAAATTACAACTGGCTGTATAGTCACTCTATATTGCATTTATGTGACTCTGGTTCAATTAATGCAGAAACTTCTACCTATTGTGTGTATGGTTTGGATGTGGTTTGTCCTCTCCAAAACTTATGTTGAAATTTGATTCCCAATGTTGCAGTGTTGGGTGGTAGGGAGTGGGAGATATTTGGTCCATGGGGGTGGATTCCTTATCTATCTATCTATCTATCTATCTATCTATCTATCTATCTATCTATCTATCTATTTTTTTTTTTTTTTTTTTTTTGAGACAGAGTCTTGCTCTGTCGCCCGGGCTGGAGTGCAGTGGCCGGATCTCAGCTCACTGCAAGCTCCGCCTCCCGGGTTTACGCCATTCTCCTGCCTCAGCCTCCCGAGTAGCTGGGACTACAGGCGCCCGCCACCTCGCCTGGCTAGTTTTTTGTATTTTTTTTAGTAGAGACGGGGTTTCACCATGTTAGCCAGGATGGTCTCGATCTCCTGACCTCGTGATCCACCCGTCTCGGCCTCCTAAAGTGCTGGGATTACAGGCTTGAGCCACCGCGCCTGGCCCTTATGAATATATTAATGCCTTTCTCCAGAAGTGAGTTCATTTTCTCTTGGAACTGGGTTACTGCAATAGTGTGGTGTTCCTTTCTTGTTTGGTTTCTTTGCATGTGCCTGCTCCCTCTTCTGTTTCCCTACCATGAGCAGCATGAGACCCTCACCAGAAGGGGTTCCCAAATCGTAGATTTCCCAGCCTCCAGAATCACAAGCCCAATAAACTTTACTTTATGTATTACTCAGTCTCAGGTGTTCTGTTAAAGCAAAACAAAATGGACTAAGACATTATCTGTTTATCCTCACAATTCCTCTATAGGAATTGAGCACAGAAATCCAACCTGGATTTTGTATAGTAGCTCCACAACCAGCCACCTTTGTGTGATGTTGGCAATGTCACCTAACTGGTGTGTGTCTTCTCAACTATATAATAGAGTTAAAGATTACCAGATAGTTTGCTTTGATGATTAAATGAGTTTAGATTCCAGCTAGCATAGTATATACAAGGATGTCAGTTATTGATAGCTGCTACTTCAATTGTAATTTTTATTGCTGTTCTATATAGTCCTCTATATAGAGGACATGTTATGTTCCTAACCAATGGAATATACTTTAGTTAGATAAATATTATAGATAGTTTTATTTTAAATAGACATTGTAGCACTGTTCATGAAGTAGGTACTGTAGGAAGATCTGGAGCCTAGAAAAGTTGATACCATAGTCCTTTAGATAGGCACTTGTGATTCATTAGTTCCCAACTGGTCAGCCATTTATCCATGTACTCATTAGTTTTTATTTAAATTTCTCCCATGTTCTGGGCACTGTTCTGGATGATGGCTGTCCACCCTTAGCTCCCAGGGTGTGTTGATTAATTTATCATTTTTAAAAATACAGGTCAGCAGTAAGCAATATAAGCATACTAGGATTCTCCATAGCCAAATTTAAAACTTGAATTAGAGACTTAGACCCCTACTTGATGGAACTGTAATTTGGCCCTGACTTTCGCTAGAGTAAAATACAACTGTGAGCCTTCTAAATCTTGATCTGATTAACAGACTATTTGGAATGCCTGAACTTTGTTACATGCCAGAACATGTACAGCCCAATTGGTGTAATCCATCAAAGTGTCAGATGAGCCACTATGTTTGTATTAAATTCATGAGAAAGTGAGTCAGGGTGTGTGACTCCATGTGTTTCAGAAAGTGCACCTACTTGGAGAACCATCTGATTGTACCAAGCTGAGTTGTGGTAGGAAGTACAGAAATAGTAAAGTCGTTTAGTAAAATACCTGGGCTACAACTGTGGGTTTAAGTGTAATGGACTTCAGATTTTGTAGATGGGGAAAATAAGGCTTAGAAAGGTGAAATGGCTTAGTGGAAACTATCCAGTTAATGGAATGCCTGCTCACCTGTCTGCCTTGAATGCACGCAGTACATTTCCTTCTCTGGGCCTTGATGGTTGGCTGTTTCTTCTACTTGGTCCATTCTTCCCACTGATATTATTTGAATGACTTTTCTTTCACTTAGGTCTCTAGTCTTACATCCTTTAAGAGTTCTTCCCTCTTTCACCATCCTATCTAAAGTAGCACTCTTTCCTCTCCCTCTCTGTTGCTATACCCTGACTTACTTTGCTTCATTCCACTCAGCACCATCTTACATTGTGTTTACACACTGACTTGTTGTGTCTGTCTGTATTTACATCTGGAATGCAAGCTCCACAAAGACAGACTGTTTCTTCTCTTTAGGATTATATTTTCAATGCCTAGGAAAATGCTTGGCACATTGTAGGAACTAAATAAATATTATTCAAATTAATGAACAAATTTATTTGTCAGATAGTTATATATCTACAATTATGGTTGCTGAGAATACAGTTATAAATAGGATAGCTAGTCTGATGAACATCTTATTTTCAAGTAGAGAAGAAATAGGTAAAACAGGAAATTTAGTGTGTGTGCTCTTCTGTGACAGATATGAATAGGGTGATGTGGGAACACATAAGAGGGTCTTCAGCCTTAGGGACCAGATAAGGCATTCTGGAGAATGTGGTATCTATGCTGAGTCAGAAGAAGCTGTGTAGAAGCAGCTTGAGTGAAACAAGTATCTGGGGAGTTGGTCAGGGAAGGCAAACCAGGCAGAGAGATCCCCAAATGGAGGTGCCTATAGGACCAAAAAGCTCAGAGCGTCTTAGAGGTTATAACTCTGTGCCTAAATTAGGAAATTTTAAAAGTGCTTTTTAGCCAAGTTGAATCTATACACTTTTGGATATGTCAGTGAAATAAATATGTTATCAATATTTATTTGACTACAGTAAATCCCATCTTATATAAAATAGTGTATTGGAAATAGTGCAGTCTATGGCTGTAACACCTTGAATACGCCTGATCTCATCTGATCTCAGAAATGGTGTTGTTTCTGCTTTCACAATTTGGAAAGATCTTGAAAACATTTCATGTCTGTCTTTCATGTCAGTGTTGTCATGACTAGAACCCCTTTGGAATCATCAGAGTTCTCCAGAGCCTGTCATATTTACTTTCCTGGGTTTATTCACTTATTAATTCAGTAAGAAGCATTATAGAGCAACTCCTTTGTGCCAAGCACCATGAATTAAAAGGGACAAAGACCCTTACACTGAATAATGGAGTTTACCTTTTGAGTGTTCATGATACAGTCCATTTTGATGATAGATATGATGGCATTACTGACAGTATTATCCCCAAATATATCAGTACTTTGACTGTTTTCTCTGTTTCTTCTAGCAATTACATGTGACCCATATTTCTAAATAATATTCATATACTGCTATAACTGGGTTTGTCAGTTTTAGCCATTATTTGCTGATTTCTTATTGTCAAGGATTAGGATTTAGCACTCTCATCGCCCTATCCCCTTTACTTCTCTTTCTTTCTCTCATGGGGAGGAATCCCTTAGTTTCATAGACTTGTATTCATGTTTTTGCTTAGATCATGATTCATTATTTATATTATGCACATCCAAATATTATTTGCAATTGGGAGTTGCTATGCAATATGATTATATTTCCTTCCTTTTGTTTTTCCTAAATCAAATGATGACTTGGTTATTTGTGTGCTTAGTTTTCTCTGTATCAATCATTAATTTTCCCATATCATCCAAAGGCCTCTTAACACAGCCCTCTACAAAATTGATCATATCCAGGAAACACATCTGTGTGTGTGTGCGTGCGTGTGTGTGTGTTTCTATCTGCTATCTAAACTGGTTGCTCTGTCGGTCACCTTCTCAGGCCTCCTGAAATTTCCTTTTGCCTTTTTTCAGAGTCCTTTTCCCTGTTACCAGTGTCCTCCTATCTTTCTCTTTTTTGGTCTTTTCATTGGTTGGTTGGAACACATTCTCTGTAGCTTCATCAGATTGAAAGGAAGGTAGGGTGGTGAAGTGTGTCGGGATGACACTTAGCAAATCTGCCATTTGATACGCACTGCTCCCATCTGGACTGGTGGCCTTCTATGATTGGTGCTTATCTGCCATCCTAAGATCTCTACTGTCATCTTGAAAATTCCCTTTCCCTGTCTCCTTGGTTAAAGCTTTTGGTTTTATGACTTTATTATCCTCCTTCTTGAGAGAGGTGCATGGGATAAATATTTTTTAACTTCTTGATTTTGAAAAATGTTTCTTTCTTATCCAACTCAACTGATAGTTTAACTGGGTAAGGAATTTTAATGGCAGATCAGTTTCCTTCAAATTTTTGAAGTCTTTTCTCTGTTCTTAGTTTCTGGTGAAGAGTATGAAGCTATTCTAATTCTTCATCTTTGCATTACGGTGATGTGCTTTGATTCATATTAACTTTCATCCTTGTTGGGAACTCAGCATTCTTAATTTGTTGATTCGTGAGCCTCCCTTCTGGGAGATTTTCTTGAATTATTTGTTAATGATTTGCTTTTTATTAATAGTTTTCTCTGCTCTCTTTCTGGAATTCCACTGAATCTGCTGTTGGACTGCCGCCTAGCTTGTTCTCTGATTTATTTATCCCTTCACTTTTATTTTCTGTATCTTCTTTTTTCTCTATCTTTGGGGTATTTCTTAAACTTTATCTTCCAACACCTCTATTGAGTACTTCTTTTCTGTTGTTTTGGATATATACACATATACACATATATACACATGTATGTTACACATATATACACTTTTATATATACACACATATATATGTATGTCTGTGTGTGTGTGTTTATATATATATATATATTTTTTTTTTTTTTTGAGACAGAGCCTCACTTTCACCCAGGCTGGAGTGTAGTGGCATGATCGTGGCTAACTGCAACATCTGCCTCCTGAGTTCAAGAGATTCTCGTACCCAAGTCTCCCTAGTAGCTAGGATTACCAGTGCATGCCACTACACCCAGGTAATTTTTTTTGTGTGTGTTTTTTTTTAGTAGAGATGTGGTTTTGCCATGTTGGCCAGGCTTGTCTCAAACTCCGGATCTCAAGTGCTCTCCCCACCTCAGCCTCCCAAAGTGCTGGGATTACAGGTGTGAGTCACCATGCCCGGCCTGTATTTTTAATTTTCAAGAGCTCTTTTTATGTTTGTTTGCTTAATACTTTTTTAGAGCTTCATATTCTTGTTTCCTGTTGTATATTTTATTTTTCAGATAACATAAGAATGGGGGGGGGGGTGGTTTTTGTCGTCCTGCTGGTCTGATTCTTCTAAGTTGCCTTTTCCCATTAATTTTAATTTTAAGGTTTTGTATTAGAGACTTTTCATACTTCTCAGACAATCCTTGCTTGTATGCATACTTTGTAAGAGTTAAGGGGATTAAAAAATGTTTGAAAGCTCTCAGGATATAGGTGAGGCTTATTAATTTGTTATCTGGCTGAATTATTTTGTGGGTATTTCTGGCCATCAGCTATATTTATTTTTTCATCTTGTGGGCTTAGTTTGATTCCTCAGAGATGAGTATTGTCCTAGCTGCCAATGTTCCAGGAATGAGTGGAGGAAGAAGCTTTCTTTTTAACATTGTGTATGTTTACTTAATTCTTTCCTTTTCAGTATTGCGTCCCACTTTCAGTTATGTCTGGGTCTCCCAGGCTGGAGACCCTCTTTTTCCCAGGGAAGAAATCTTCAGTGTTTTCTAAAAACAGTGAGGGGCAGTTGCCCAGCAGTGTAGAATTTGTTAGGAGATATAAGGATATGTTTCATGATCATTTTTCAACAAGACTATTTTGTTCACCTCCCACCCCTGCTTTTAAAACCACACAGTGCCAGAAGTATTAGATGCTGACAGTGTCTGAGGTTTTCAAAGATTCTTTGGTATTAACCAGGGTTGGTACTTAACTCTCCACATGATCAGGTTAGGATTTCACTTTCTGGAATCTGTTAGTTCAGTTAATAGTTATTCATGTGTTTTCCAGTTTCAGGCCGGGCGCGGTGGCTCAAATCTGTAATCCCAGCACTTTGGGAGACCGAGACGGGCGGATCACGAGGTCAGGAGATCGAGACTATCCTGGCTAACATGATGAAACCCCGTCTCTACTAAAAAAAATACAAAAAACTAGCCGGGCGAGGTGGCGGGCGCCTGTAGTCCCAGCTACTCGGGAGGCTGAGGCAGGAGAATGGCGTAAACCCGGGAGGCGGAGCTTGCAGTGAGCTGAGATCCGGCCACTGCACTCCAGCCTGGGCGACAGAGCGAGACTCCGTCTCAAAAAAAAAAGAAAAAAAAAAAAAAAAAAGTAGTTATTCATGTGTTTTCCAGTTTCGAAAATTTTGTTGCTGTTGACTCTTACTATTATTCTTATAGTGTGTCTTAAAAATGTTTACTTTTAGTGAGATGTGTTAGGAATGAATACAATTTATTATTATATATATCTGCTAAACATGAAAAACAAATTAGGTGACTATATCTATAAATAATTACCTAAATATACATATATAGACATTTATAATTGGGGATTGTCGTACAATATAATTTTATTTTCATCTTTTTTTCCCTGAAGCTTATGACTTCTTTCCTTAGCATATACAATGCTTAATAATATGTTTTACATGTACAGTTAATTATAATTATATAGTTTGTTTAGAAATTATACAGTGTATCTATACTTATGTATGCCTATGTATGCCTGTGTATATGAAATGTATAAACATATTGATTCTAGTATAGTCTGTGTCTAAAATTATTCATTGTACTATAAGCATAGGTACATATATGTGCTGTGTGTGTATACATATATATTATACACACACCTATATACACCCACATAAATAAAACTCTGTGACTGAATAAGTTTAAAGACTCATATTTAGCTGTATAGTTGGCTTCTATTTTATGTGCTCACTTAGGAATAATCCTATTTAGATTTTGATTCTTCCTTTGCTAGCTAGTTTTAGACATTTACCATATAATTTGAATAAAATTAGGCAATGTAGTGTTAAAATCAAATTATGATGATAAGTTGCTTTCTTCAGAAATGGTGACAATTGGATTAATAACAAAGGTCTGGGCAAGAAGAAATTTTGGGTTCCTACAGTCTCATTTCTGAACACTACTCAGTAATCCATTAAAATCATTAAAGTCCTCTATAAATCAGCATAATGACTATGTAGTCTATAAAATTAAGCCCTTCTACATAATGTTCAGAAGATTCAAATGACCTTTTTTCTGAAACCCCGAACACTTTCTGAGAACTCAGAAACACTACCTCTACCATAGCCGTTTATTTACAAAGTGACTTGTATGATGAAATGTACAAAGCTGGCATTTTTTTTCTATTTGGACTTTGAAAAACTAGAAAAGAAATGTAACTTTAGCCAAATGGTCTTTGATTTCTTCCCTAACCTTTGCATTTCAATCCACCCCTTGTCTTGTGTCTTTAACTCTGCCTTTTGCTGGCTGACATCTACTTCATTACTCTTAAGAGCAGATGCCTTTTTGATAAAATAACTGTTACTCAGGGCCATAATAATTTCATTACAACCCTGGATCCTGACTTTCAGGCACGTGCTGAAAGATGTCAGTCAGGTAAACAAACCCAAACAGACAAGCTCCACAGTATTTCGGCAGTGGCTCCTAAAACTATGGACTGTGATTCTCCACTTAGAGGGAAAATGGCAAATTTTTTTGTCTCACTCAACTTCATAGAGAAGTAGTTTCCTGCTCTGAAACTAAAGATTTTTTTGGCTCATTATTTTTCCTTTAAGGATCTTTAATTTTTTTTTTTTTTTTCCTGAAATAAGAAAATCCTTAGATGCTATTTTTGGTTTGTGCCAAGTAAAATTTTTTCTTCTAAACAAATGTATGTTTTAAATATGTTAACCTTGGTGCTTTCATTTATTTATTGATTTTTCCTGTTTTTTTTTTTCCTCCCCTAAACTCTGTTGATGAAGATTAGTTTAAAAGCATTAATGGTTTGCAGCTATCATTTTGTTTTTTAATCCTGAAGGCTTTCATGGTAGAAAAATAATTGAATGAATGAACCCAGTACTTTCTAATTCTGAAAGGTAGCTTAGCATCTGCTCTGAGGACTACTTAGGGAAAGGTCAATAAATATATGCAAATCACTTCTTCCTTGGGGCTTTTGAAGCTTTGCTCTATGTCTTTGTGTATCTGATTTCATATTCTATTTTAAGAATAATGGAGATGATTTGATATGATGTGCCTGTTTAAAAAGTGGCAACAGTTTATTTTTTTTAAAGGTACAGTATTTTGAATACATCTCAAAAATATTATTTCATATAATCATGGTGCTTTACATCAAATATAAGAGGCCTTTAAAATAAGATGTGATATTGCATTTGCTTTGTTTTTCCCCTGTGGTCATTATAATACATATGCGATGTTTATAAGAACCTTAATATGAGTGATTGCAAAAAAATTGGATATATTTTACTTTAACTTCTAAAAGGTTTGCTTTATTTTTAGCCTGAACTTTTCTTTGTTCTGCTGAGATGGATACATAATACCAAAAGGAGTGAGAAATTCATTTCTTTGAGAACCTGCAGGCAATATGAAAATGAATAAGGCTTGGCAATTTTCAGCAAAAAGAACATATAATTTCATGGACATGGGATGGTAATACATGTACATTAATAACTAGAATTTTATCAAGATAGCATCTAAAAATTATAAGGAGGTTATTAACAAAGTATAAATAAGGGGAAGCAAGCTTGCCTTTTCTTGATTCTGTTTGCTGCTATAATAATAATAGATTTGATGTTTCTCTGTTAGAAAAATATTAAACTGTGAATGTCATTTTGTCAAATGATGTTGATTTTTTTAAACTTAAATTTAGCATTTTAGGTAGGAAAAGCATAATTATTTTGGAAAAGTCATAGCTAGAGTTATATGGTTATCTCATGCTTCTGTTGATCTTAGTTTTTTTCCCCTGTGCTATGTGAATATGTGCAGAAAAACATCCATGCTAATTGAGTCTGGCCTAAATAAGACTTTTATCACTTTGTCTTTTTTTTAAACTGGGTTCTGTTATGCGCAAGCAGTATCATGTGAGTAATGACTACCTTGGTATTTTTAATAAAATTACCTTATTTTTTTCTTATTCCTCCTAATCGGCAGGCATATAGTAGCTGCTAGTCAGTTGTTTTAAAAAACTTAGCTAGAGATTGAACATCCAAATGTAAGTGTTACTAGAGTGTTGATCGATAATTTTAAAAATTTGGGCCTATTTTTTAGGACATGGGTGTCAGGGCTGCCTAAAATTATGACATACATCACTGCAAAGCATCCAAATCAGGAATGAGAGTTCTTAGTTTGACAGAATCTCAACCAGAAACATTACCATCCCTGGGGTGCTGAATTTATTGTAGTACAGAACGCTTTAAAAAATATTCCTGGCTGGACACAGTGGTTCATGCCTATAATCCCAGCACTTTGGGTGGCTGAGGTGGGCAACCGCTTGAGCCAGGGAGTTTAAGACCAGCCTGGACAACTTTGCGAAACCCCATCTCTACAAAAATTACAAAAGTTATCTGGACATGGTGGTGTGCACCTCCCAAGTCCCAGCTATTTGGGAGGCTGAACTGAGAGGATCACTTGAGCCAGGTAGGTAGAAGCTTTAGTGAGCCGTGATTATGCCACTGTACTCCAACCTAGGCAATAAAGACCCTGTCTGTAAATAAATAAATAAATAAGAACTATCCCTAACTTATGTTAACAGAAGAAGACCAGCATTGTTCAAAAACACTGCCTTTTGGTCACGGTTCAGAGCTTCCCCACCTTTGTGTAATATACAGGTCGGCTCAGGAAGTAGCACTCACACTTGTTCAATGTAAAAGGTGTCCCTGGAGTTGTGCAGTGTAGCATTTCCTTCCACACTGCACTTAAAGATACAAACTCGAGATTAGATTCTGTAGGCGGTCTCAGAATGTATTTTTTTTAAGAGGGAGTCTTGCTGTGTTCCCCAGGCTGGAGTACAGTGGCATAATCTTGGCTCACTGCAACCTCTGCCTCCCAGGTTCAAGCAGTTCTTCTGTCTCAGCCTCCTGAGTAGCTGGGATTACAGGTGCATGCCACCACGTCTGGCTAATTTTCGTATTTTTAGTAGAGATGGGGTTTCCCAATATTGGTCAGGCTGGTCTCGAACTTCTGACCTCAGGTGATCCACCCACTGCCACCTCTCAAAGTGCTGGGATTACAGGCATGTGCCTCCACGCCCAAGCCTTAGGAAAGAATTTATGCCATTTTTAAAATAATGCCTGATTATGACATAGTATAAGAGTATTTGGAAATTCAATTATATATCAAGGGTACAATATTCTTTAACGTCTATCTCTTCCTTTTTTAAAAATATAACTTATTTTTATTCTTTAAATTTGACATCTCTTTTCTAAGAAATGTGGTTATATACATTTCTTTTGATAACGTAAATTAATTTCAAATTGAATTGAATCTTCTCATATCAAAAATTTGAAAATAATGTCTCTTGTGTAAGTATATTTAGATGTTCTACAATATTAGGATACGAATGATAACTAAGCAACACGTGACTTGTTTTAACCTCACTTTTTCTAAGTTAGATTTTTGTTTTGAACTCATAAACTTGGTACATACCAGTATATATTAATTAAGTCCTTTTATAATTTTAGTTCATTCTGGTGTTCCAGTGCCAGTTAAGTTAGTCACCTTTTGTAACCAGTAACTATTCAATGAATCCGAAAGGAAAAATAAAGTATTTTCAGTTTTCTAAAAAACTTCAACTTTTGGCTCATAAACTCTTGATTAAACCCAGACTCTTTTCTGTATCATCAGTGTGCTGTGGTAGGAAACAATAACAAATGATGTTCTGATCCCATTTTTTCACATAAAAGCTGAAAACAGATGGGACAGTAGCAGCTTGGATTTTATTATATTCACTATTTTGTTAACATAATTTAATGTGGAATCCAGGAAAACGTCTGCATTGCAAAGATTCTTTGGAAGAGAACTATGTGTTACTGGAATTGCAGTGTTTTCAGAATAAGCTCTTGATCTCAAAGGCTTTACATATTCCTATCAGTATAGAACACAAACATAGGCCTCGTTTATGAAATGTCTTATTAGCTTCCCATTTTTTTTTTTAGCCTCTCTACATTTCATTCCCAGTAGTTTGTTTGGGTTTTTCTCTGCAAAACAAATAATGTTCTTCCAGGCATAACTTTTCAGGGATTTTCATTTTTGTTTAAAATAGGACCATTTTTAACATCTGGGGATTCATTTTATGTACTGGAAATTCTTTTGCTTTAATAATCTTTTGAATTAGTGTTGTCTCTGTCATCTGACAGCTGTGTCTTCATTAAACATTTTGACAACTGATACTTTTTCAATATTCTCTGCTTCATTGGTCCCAAATACAGTACAGTGTTGATAATATCATATAGCTGATAAAGAAAAAGTGATTTTGTAGTTGATGTGAGGCATTTTGGTTTTAGCTACTCATTGCATGACTAGTGCAGTCTGGTAGTTATATGCCTTAGTTCCTAAAATAATTTCAAAGATCTTAAACTTCATAGTCTTTTAAGTTTAAGATGAATTTATTAAGGAAAGATGTTAGCATGGTTTGCTTGGTACCTTTGCATAACTTGATAATGTTTACGTGCAACATGCAAACAAGACATTTAGACTGCAGGAAAGAATCATTAGAATATACAAATCTAAAATCTAGATTTGTTTTAATTGCCGTCATACTGCTCGGTGGCAAATGTTTTTATTTGTTACTATTATCTGAAGACATTCTTCATTTAAAAACAAAAATGAAGCTGCCTATCTTAATGGACAAAGATCTGTAAAAATTAAATCTATTTAGATATAAAGTTTTAAAAGAGACTGAGCCATTATGAATTCAGAAACTTGATTTAAAAAATTAAGTTATTCTGTATTCTTAAGAATATGTTTTTAAAACAAACTATTTGGAAATGTTTAAAAGTAGCATTAGGAGCTACTGAAGTATAAATTTTCATTTAATTCAATAATTAAAATGTAGACATTTATATTATGTAGTTATTACATTCATAAGATGAAAAGTTTGAAAATTAGGCACTGGGCACGGTGGCTTATGCCTGTAATCCCAACATTTTGGTAGGTCGAAGCAGGCAGATCCCCTGAGGTCAGGAGTTTGAGACCAACCTGGCCAACCTGGTGAAACCCATTTCTACTAAAAATACAAAAATTAGCCGGGCATGATGGAGGGTACCTGTAATCCCAGCTACTTGGGAGGCTGAGGCAGGAGAATCAACTGAACCTGGGAGGCAGAGGTTGCAGTGAACCGAGATTGTGCCATTGCACTCCAGTCTGGGTGATAAGCAAAACTCCATCTCAAAAAGAAAAAAAGAAAAAAGACATTTCATGGAAACAAAAGTTTCAAAATTACATATTCTGATACCATCAAGGCCTTTTAGTAAATCATTTTAATTAAATTTCATTGATTATTATTATTTACCTTAGAAACAAACATTTTTCTAACTTACTTACCAAATTCCTTCAAGAGTCACACTTCGGTTAACAAATAAAAGCAGAAGTGGATAAAGAAATACCAATTGACAAAATTTTCCAATTTAAGAATCTAATAAAAATTAGTAATAGTGGTAATGATAAACAGCACTACTTTGTTAATAGGGACAGTTTTGAAAAGCAAAAGCAAATTAATTGCAATGAAAACTAAATGCATATGCATGTAAACAAATATTTTTTGGGTGATAAATTGTGACTTACTGACTAAAGGATTTTGTGGGAGGTTAAGGAGAAACACAGTTTTGTGTAGCACTGCGCGCCTCCTACCTGGTGGGGAGTGCTCTGCACCACATCCTATTAGCCAAAATGAAAATTAAGGAGGTTTATGGAGGAAGATGTTTAAGTAATGTTAAAATATGATTCAACTGTTTTAAAGTTTTGAATGGTTGTTTAAAAGGGAAAAAAAAGTATTTGGTGACCTGCAGTATATAGGTTGGACAAATTCTGCTCTGTGAAATATGCAACACCCCAGTGGGTGAGTAGACAAGTAAGTATGAGTGTCCCCAAGAGCGTGTAAGTATTTGTGTGTTTATATATGTATAACTGAACTTGCTTTAGATTCATCATCTAATTTTTGGCAGCCATGGCTGTTGGCTCAAGTGTACTGTTTTACAAACCAAGATCATAGGAAAAGAAAATTTTACTTTCTTCAATCATAACTGTATTTGAACATTCCTTTCAAAATGTCTCCATTTAACTTACAGTGTGTTGGAAAATGAGGTATACTTTTCCCAAAATATCACTAAACCATTATTTAAGGTTAGGTTTATCTCGCTTTTTGTCTCTCCCATCACTGTCGGAGTACAGGTATGTAGTAGGTTCTCAATAAATATTTGCTGAGTTATTGAATTACTGGATGTTTGAACAAACACTAAATTGTAACTTACTCCCTTTAAATAAAAGTTGAGGCAGTTATTGCTTTAAAAAAGTTTAGCCCCGCGTGTGTGCGCCTAATCTCAGCTGGTCCACCCGAGACCCCCTGAGCACCAACCCTAGTCCCCCGCGCGGCCCCTTATTCGCTCCGACAAGATGAAAGAAACAATCATGAACCAGGAAAAACTCGCCAAACTGCAGGCACAAGTGCGCATTGGTGGGAAAGGAACTGCTCGCAGAAAGAAGAAGGTGGTTCATAGAACAGCCACAGCAGATGATAAAAAACTTCAGTTCTCCTTAAAGAAGTTAGGGGTAAACAATATCTCCGGTATTGAAGAGGTGAATATGTTTACAAACCAAGGAACAGTGATCCACTTTAACAACCCTAAAGTTCAGGCATCTCTGGCAGCGAACACTTTCACCATTACAGGCCATGCTGAGACGAAGCAGCTGACAGAAATGCTACCCAGCATCTTAAACCAGCTTGGTGCAGATAGTCTGACTAGTTTAAGGAGACTGGCCGAAGCTCTGCCCAAACAATCTGTGGATGGAAAAGCACCACTTGCTACTGGAGAGGATGATGATGATGAAGTTCCAGATCTTGTGGAGAATTTTGATGAGGCTTCCAAGAATGAGGCAAACTGAATTGAGTCAACTTCTGAAGATAAAACTTGAAGAAGTTACTGGGAGCTGCTATTTTATATTATGACTGCTTTTTAAGAACTTTTTGTTTATGGATCTGATAAAATCTAGATCTCTAATATTTTTAAGCCCAAGCCCCTTGGACACTGCAGCTCTTTTCAGTTTTTGCTTATACACAATTCATTCTTTGCAGCTAATTAAGCCGAAGAAGCCTGGGAATCAAGTTTGAAACAAAGGTTAATAATGTTCTTTGCCTAAAAAAAAAAAAAAAAAAAAAAAAAAAGTTTAAAGTTTCCTGTTTGCATGCATTTAGAAAACTGTAGGGTAGATGTAGTAATAGAGAAGTGATGTGAAAGGCTTTAGGCTTAAACAATGAATAATGTGAGAATGAATTTATGTGCTCCATGTGTATGTAGCGTAAAATGCATCTTTTTCCAAGAAAAGTAATCTTTGACTTAATTATACCCTACTAGATTTTAATTCAAAAATGTGCTTGTAAGATGTGAGCACTATTAAGAAACTAATTTATGTAATAGGTACTAGTTGGTTTCAGTAATAAGTTATCATTTTACCCCACGGCCATTGAATAACTTTGATCTACTGCCAGAATATCTGTGGGTCACTTTCTTGGGGTGTCTCCCTTAGGAGAGCAGAAGTTCCAATCTCAGCATCTTATTAAGAACTCCTGTTTATCCTTCATCTTCCTCTTGCTTCCTTCCTTTCTACAACCATCTGGCTGCCCTCTCTTCTTTGTCTTTCTTTTCTCTTTTTTATCTGCCCCGCTCAATTTCTAAACAACGAGGAAAATTATTATTTGAAGTGTCCTATTCTTTTTTGGGAGCAGGTTGTCAGCCAGTTGAGCTAGTGTTAAGCCGTTACATACTTTAAAGGACTGATGGGTTTACATGTTAACTTATTGTAGGAAGTTTCACAGGGAAGGAGTTCTGAAAACAATACCATAACTGAAAGGACTGAAAGGGTTTGTCATTGTAGAACACCAGGCATTTTGGACGGCAAAGGTAGGGTGTATGACTAATGTTTGGGAAGATGTGAGGAGCCACAAACTATCACATCTATGTCTTTGGGTTATGTAAAATTTGCCCTATGTATTGATATTTTATTTACTTCATGTAATTCCTTACAATATGCAAACAATTTTAGTGCTAAATTATATTTTTAATTGTTAATGTATAACTTTAATTTCTCTGTTGAGGTTATAAATGTTTCTCTTACCTTATTGCCAAATTTCACAGTGTTATCCGGGTACATTTCAGGGATTTATAATACTCAGGATTTCAGAAAGCTCTTCCAGAAAGTATGAGAATGTGTTATTTATCTGTTCTTTGCTGTAGAAATAAATTTGAGTTATTCTATAATTTAAAATATAAATAGATATCTTTATAGGGTAAACAGGGTTTCATAATAGAATTTTGTGCAAGAGAAATTAAGAAAGAAACTAATGTTAGGTAATGTCTTGCAGTATGAAAAAAATTCAGATCCACTTTAGCACAAAAATATTTAAGTTTTTCTATTCTATTTATTCACATCCTAGATTATCTTTCAGTTTTTAGCTTCCCGAATTCGTTTTGAGTGTTCTTGAGTTTTCTTGGACATCTGTTTTGTGAATTCAAGTTTCTCCTATAAAATGGAGTGGATAATGCTTCTAAATGCTAATGGAGAGTAACTAAGGACTCGCTCTTCTTCAGGTTGACCTGGCTCTGTATCTATCAGTGTGTGGGCAGCAGATGGGAGGAGCCAAAAGCATACCTTTTACCAATAGACTTAGGACCAAAATGTGTATACCATAGCCTGAGTTACACAGCATTTCACTGTATAGCAGTCTTGTTACATGTTTAGTATTGTGTAGACTTTCTCTTTGGATCAGTGTAGCATGTGGCAGTCTGTGGGATATGTGGTCACTAATGAAAGGCAGTGTGCAGTGACCCTTCTCCATCCTTGTGGTTTCTGTTGGCTGTGGAGACTTGTATGTGCCATGTGTATTGTGAGACCCTTTCCATGTTTGTTTGAATTACTTTAATTTCTTATGACACGTCAGTATTCCGTTACAAAAAGTTATTCTTGTAGGTTTTGACAAAAGGTCATCATTTACATTCTACAAGATTC
Source organism: Piliocolobus tephrosceles (assembly GCF_002776525.5). Lineage (NCBI taxonomy): Eukaryota > Metazoa > Chordata > Mammalia > Primates > Cercopithecidae > Piliocolobus > Piliocolobus tephrosceles. The sequence continues at coordinate 1,881,390 of NW_022325420.1, read as the reverse complement.
AGGGAGGTTGTGTGTGAGGGAGAATTGTCCTGGACATCAGCTGAAGGAGATCAAGCTTTCAGTTTCCACGAAACTATGCTCAGTCTTCCACTTAGTGGAATAGATGCATAAACTTTAGGGGGTATTTATTTCATTACTCATTCCTTTGACATGATTTTTTAAAATCATTATTTCTAATGAGAAATTTGCATAGATGTTAGCATTTTAGATTGTTTTCCAAGCAGACAAAACATAAAGACTCTTAGGAAGCACCTAGCACTTTGGGAATCCGAGGATGGAGGATCCCTTGAACTCAGGAGTTTGAAAACAGCCTGGGCAACATAGGGAGACCCTGTCTCTACCAAAAAACAAGAGAAATGCCTATATCTTAAAATGTGATTCATAATTATACAAACCAGAAAATGAATCTCCTCATATTATCGTGAGTGAAAGCCTGATTTAAAAATTGGTTTGAGTCTTAATCCTGTGTATCCCATATATTTATCTTTTTGTTTTATGTTGGTCCAAAAAAATTTTTAAGGGTTCGGCATTCTGCTGTTTAAGTCTAAATCTACTCACTGAGCTCTCCCCAGCTTTTATAGATTTCTTAACTCATAATTACCATCTCCAGAAAAATCCCAAACCTATAGCTAAATATCAGACTCCTTCAGGAACTTTAAAACTGTACAGCTTTCCAGGCCACTCTTTTTAAAATTCTGAAATAGTAGGTGTGGGGTAGGCATTTTGTACCTGCATTTTTTAAAAAAAGCTCTTCAGGGATTGTAATTAGCTGGCTTTGGGATTTGTTCACTTGTTCTTCTTTCTTTAAAAATGATCACACATGTCTCTTAGTGTCATCTCATCTATTTGTCTGGTTTTAGTCTTGCACAGGATGTCGAGTTCTGCTGTGGAAATTTCCTTTGAGCTGCTTTTTCAGACAGCACTGAAAAGATTAAGGAATTGGAGCTGACCGGAGCCAGGAGACATTATTAAGTCCTAAGAGACAAAGGCATTATAACTGGGCATAGAAACAGGACAATCCAAAGAACAAAGGAAGATGTTGTCAAAGACATAGAGAGAAGGAGCGTCAGAAGACACAACACAAATGCAAATATAGGTTGCCCATTATATTTGAATTTTAGGTAAATAATGGACACTTTTTAGTATATATCCCAAATATTGCACAGGGCATATTTATACTAAAATTTTATTCTGCACTGATGATAAAATAATTACACAAAAGTGACATATTGTTTACCTGAAATTCAAATGTAAATATAAATGGGAATTCTGTATTTAATTTGGCACCCCTATCTGATGTGAAAGAAGGGCCATGGCATACTGTTGAGACTCAGCAGTGTAGCATACAATAGTCATTCAATTAAACTAGCCCCAGAAGCAGGCTTTATTTTAAAATAGATTTATTTTTTAGTTTGTTTATTGTTTCCTTGATAATTACTTGAATGATAGCTTTGTAACTGATAGAATAAACTTCCATTTTCTTGTCCCTCTTCCTGGGAGAGTTGTATAGTCTTTTTTTTCAATCTCACAGGTGAACGGACGTGCTAAAAATTTGCCTTTTCTTATTAGCAGCATTCTGTATGTGTAATCAGAATTGCTTTTAGAATGAAAAATCTGAAGCACATATTTATGTCACCCTAATGTATATATCCAGTTTTTTAATGCCAATCCTGAAGAGGGCTTTTATCTGTTTAATCTTCACAAATCCTTGAATTTGCTAATACAAATTTGTTAACAATGATGTATTGAAGGTAGCACAGCATTTTTGCCAGCTAAATTTGGTAAGGTTAAAGAAGGTAATATAAAATGATTTTTATTATAAGGGGAATAATAAGATTCTTGCATTTTATGTCCCTAAATACATGAATATAAATGCAATAACTAATCAATGTAATTTAATTTACTTGAATTATTTTAAAGTGGGTTTCAGCTAATGTTTCTGTTTTAGGTACTGAGCAGAATTTTGTTATTTGTTAGCGAAATGTCAAGTTAGCTATTATAAGGTGGTAGTCTCAGTGTTTTAGGTACAGTTTACTAGCTCAGACCTCCTTACTGGATAGGCCAGGACAGAGCAACAGTGCTAGTTGCCTACCCAATGGCCGTTCTCTAGCTACCCTTCTTCTTTCACAAATCCTTGGTTTTATTCGGCTATTAGGTACCCGTTATTATACAGGGATGACTGGGTTCCTCTTGGGTCCCCAGAGTGAATCTTGGTTGGTCAATCATGATATTCCATTTCCCTTACCCAGTGTTTTCTTTAGGAATGCACACTTGAATCAATTCTTCAGTGGTGTGTGGGAGAAAATATGATAGAGGGAGGATGGAGGATGCTGATTCTGGGAGAATTTTCTCCCTTTTTTTTTTTTTTAGAATAAAATTGTTTCCTTCTTCAGTTTTTGTTTATTGTTGTATGAGGATGCTTTGCACAGAGTTAATGTGGATTTCTTTGGAGGCAGTAAACTTGAAGACAAAAGCTAGCACGTGGAGAATGTAGACAGGTGGAAAAGGCCTGGGCCCTGAAATACTTCACTTAAGAGTTAAATTAACTAACTCTGGAACTCTTTTACTTTCGGACTTTTTTGAGATATCTGATAATAATCCCCCCACCCTGACCCCCGCTTGTTGTTTAACAGGGCGTTTTGAGCTGGGGATACTATTACTTTCAGTGAAAAGCATCCTAGCTACATTAAAGGTATAAAGATAGACCTTAATGTTTATCATATTGAAAGTCTGCTACTCCTTATCCTAGAAGGATGGTGCACAAAGATGATGAGCTGAAAGTCCCTTGCCTTCTGCTGCTGCTTGTCTTCTTTTGCAGATAGCCACTTCTCATCCATGTAATACCTGGTCAAGAAAGAAAGCAAAACCTTCAGACATTTCTGAGCAAAATAATTTTATGTCATATTTTCTTCTTCTGAAAGCAACTCTGTTAAACCACTTACTACCTACTGGAAAAGGCCATTGTGTGGCATGAGTTGGTCAGCATCTTTAAGCTTTTACAATGACTCACAGTTGTCTGCTCCTGAGGCTGTCCGAATACTTTGTGATAAACATAAAGTTACTGTTTCTTGCAGATATGGCTTCAGCATATGGAACTGTGCCATGAAATGCCAGATGGTACGGAGGCACAAAGTTCTTCCTGCCTGAGAGCAATATCATCTGCAAAACAGAGCTACCCATGCTATATCTCAACAAAGAAATCCTTTGCTGTTCTTTTGGCCTCATTGAGTCTGTCCATGAACTTATTATTTGGACAACATACAGCTATCTTAGAATTCTTTTCTTAGGTTTTGTCTGCTCCCTCCTCTTCACTCACTTGCTTCAGTACTAGAGACTTTACTCAATGGTTATGACAAGATACATTCTTCAAAAAGTAATAGTGAACGGTGAATTTTCTTCTACTATAGATGATTCACACCAGCAAACACTGTACTTAAGGTGGGGTATATTGAAGACTGGCATCTGCGTTTAAGAAATCTGAATCTTAGTAAGGAAAAGGCCACATAAGCAAGTGACAGATGTATGTATGAGGTACAGAAGTGGCACAAAGAGGATAGGATGACATAATTTGGGGGCAGCAGGAAGAAGGAGATTTCTTGGAGGTGTCGTCTGAATTAGGTTCTAACAGATGAAAGGGTATTCTAGGCAGAGGAAGCAAACAGTGTGTGCAAAGGCACAATGAGCATAAACGACATGAATGGGATGGTGTTTTGAAGGTAAATGGGGAGGAGAGGGGCTTTTACCTCTTCAAGCTGATTAAATCATGTGATTGGCCCCAAGCATAGCCAGTGGCTAAGAGCATATCAGTCAGATGTAGCTGGTTCTTTCCCCAAATTTTGTGAACTGGGTAACTTTCTTAAGTTATCTGGGCCTTAGCTTCTTCATTTGGAAAACACATTGAACCCACCTTATAGGAAGGTGACATTAAAATAATATATGTAAAGAGGTTAAAATTCTGCTGAGTGCATTGTAAACGGTCAATAAATGTTAGCTATTATGACTCGCTGTTACATTAGTCATATATGAAGGGTGGTCAAGGGGGAATCATACTGTTTCTAAAGGATGAGCCCCTCATTATTTTAACTTGACATAGTCCACTGGAATTATTTGTGGAAAAGCATTGGGTAGAAATTTTCTCTGGCTTAATGACAGGCTCTGTTTTTGATTTTGTAGGACAGTAAAGGGTCACAGCGTGTATTGAGCTTCCTTCCTTCCCCTGCTTTTTTCCATAGCACATGTCTGAGAAGACTTGTTTGCAAAACCTCCTCGATTTTGTCAGATCTTAACGGGTGGCTGGGTGTTGGGGAGAATGACTTTTGATTGCAATGAGAACTTCTCAGAATGGCTCATTAAAGTTTCTATTTCTCTTCAACTCTCTACCTCCACAGTCATCTCTCAGTTGCTGCGTGCAACAGAGATCACTCAGGCTGCTCTTTGTGATAATTGGTTTACATTTGCTTTTGATGAGGTTATATTGTTAGTGGGGACCATTAGAGGCTATTATAATGGTCCTTTTCACTGGCAGAGAAGTGAGTGAGGCAGATGCTGTCAATGAATAAGAGAGTCCTAAAGCAGAATTTTGGAAGATAATGACCAACAAGACTTGCCAGTTTTTCTCTCTTAGCTACTTATTACCATGTTCAGGGAGAGTCCTGTTGAATAACTCCTCGGCACTTACCTTGATTATCGTTTGTAAGGCTCAGGTGAATGAAGACATAGAGTCAAATAAGAATACACCAGTGGGTGAGGGAACTGTAGTGACAGAGCAAGCTTGTCCGGCCCACGGGTGGCATGCGGCCCAGGATAGCTTTCAATGTGGCCCAACACAAATTTGTAAACTTTAAAACATGAGGGGTGTGTGTGTGTGTGTGTGCGTGATTTAGCTCATCAGCTAGTTCAGGAAACCTAGGTTAGGCTCCCAGTTCTGTGACCTAACTGGGTCTGTACCTTAACCTCTTAGTCTGTTTTCTTATCTATAATGTGGGGGTTGGGGGTATTTTTTTATTCTTTTTTTGTGGTTCTGAATGTTTGAAATCTGGTATTTCAAACTTAGAACGTATGTTAACTTGGATTAGCCACATTTCAAGTGCTCAATAGCTGCATGTGGTTAGTGACCACTGTGTTAGACAGCACAACTGTGAATCCACCTATTGTTAATTATTCACCAGCATCCATCTTAATTATTTGTTTTTGCTTGTGGCTTCTGCAATTGCTGAAATAAAATGACCATGTATTTCTAAAATTACAGCAATTATAAAGCATTTAATATGTGTTAAGTACTTTTATTCTAGCATTTAATGCAACAGCCGCATTAGATGTCTATTGTTACTGTCCTTATGTAGATGAAGAACTTGAGGCACTGAGGTTAAGGGACCTGCTTAAGACCCTACAACTTGTGGCGGAATCTTGGATAAAAACAGAAGTAGTCTGACTTCAGAGCTCTTATTATTAATAATATATAAGCTTACTAATTAATAAAATAGGTTATCTATGATAGACTTTTCTGATCCATTGTGGTGGGTTGAAATTATCTGGAATTTTTATTATTGCATGATAAACTGACTTTTTTTGTGAGGTCAGGCAAGCATGAGAATAGATATCCTAGTAAGGAATAGTTTTATAGCAACCAACTGATATTTGCTTTCCCTTACTTCATTTATTCATTCTTTAAAAAAAATGAGGATATTCTATGTGCTAGGCCTAATCTATGATGTTGGTTTTAGCCTGAAATCAGCAGGCTAAAATCAAGTTCTTATCTTAAAGCAGCTTTTGTTCTAATGGAAAGACTTAAAAAATAAGCAAATAAATGCATACACGCTGTATACAACATATTGCATGGGGATAAACACCTTTTATTGAAAGAAGTCTGTAGCTATGAGGGAATCAGGGAATAATATGGTAATCGGAAAGAATATAGGCTTTGGGATCAAGATGCTGGTTGAAATTCTATCCCTGTCGCTTACTAGATGTGAGGTTAAGTAAGATCCTTAACTTCTTTGAGCTTAGTTTCATCCTTTGTAACAAATACAGAGAATTTTAAGAAGATTAATGAGACATGTTAGAAGAGGGCAAAGTTTCAATTATGCGGGATGAAAATGTTCTGGGGATCTAGTGTATAGCATAGTGACATAATTAATAATATTATATTTTATACTTGAAATTTGCTAAGAGTAGACCTTAAATGTTCTCACTGCTCTTATCACACACACACACAAAGACACAAAAGGTAACTGTAAGATGATAGGTGTGTTAATTAGCTTAGTTTGAATTATTTAACAGTGTAACTTATATCAAAATGTTGTATACTTTGTATACCTTAAATATTTACAGTTTTTACTTGTCAGTTATAGTTCAATAAAGTAAAAAAACATGAAAAATGAGATCCACATGGAATGCGATCAGGAGAGCACGGCAAGTAAACTCATGGAATAATTCATGGATTTAACATTTGGAGCTTAGCATTCACCAGCTCCCTGCCACGCGCCACCCCCACCACCGCCCCCACGCTGACAATGCCATAATGACATATAATTTTGCAGAGGTTTGAATTGAACTGGGAGGTCAATGAGAATGTGGATTGGCATCATTCACTTAGTGCTGAGTGAGCCTAGACTGGGTTGGGGTCCATTTGTTCACCATGTAATGGGATTTTGCTGTTCTGTACTTAGCACTTAGTTTACATTTTATTATAAAACATATTAATATGGTGTTTATAAATTTTGGGCTTTTTAATTGTCCTGTCAACACTGTGTGACAGTGGAATTCGATTTGCCAAAATAACTTTGTTTTCAATCTATATCTGGCCAACTTAGGTGTTCACTGTTTGCTGGGGCAAGTTCATTGGATAAGGAGTTTTTCACATGAAATAGCATGGAAAAATGTTTTAGAATAAATTAAGGTAAACTTCAGTTGCAAAAAAAACACACGATAGTACCATGGTATTTTCCCTCTGGTTAGGTACCGTACCTCATTGGACTTTTTATTACTTTTTATTAGTTAGAACTTAATACCATATTACTGTTAACTGCATATTACCAGTAAATCCTGATAAGAGTGGGCAGGATGTATGGAGGTTTTATTTCTCTCTCATGTCAAGGAAGTTGGGAGGTAGGTGGTCTAGGGTTGCATTCCTGCTCTACTCTGTGGTGTGAGGCACTTTTTATCTTGCTGCCTCACCATCTTCATTATCAAGGTGACACTTTAGCTAGCACGTCAAATTCCATTCAGCAGGAAAATAAAAAAGAGAAAGAAGCAAAATGTGTTTGCTCCAGCCACCTGTTGCAGTTTCCTGGAAGTCAGGCATACATTTGCTTACATCTGGTTGGTCTTAACTTGGTCATTTGACCATGTTTATACCTATCAGGTGAACCTGGCATTTGTAGTGTTAGATGGGCATATTCACCGTCCCAAATATCTGTGCTTATGGAAGAGGACAGGAAAGTTTCTTTGAATAGGACACTGATAATAACAGCACATCCACAGGATTTATAATGTATTAGACGTAGCTAGAGCCCCCTATTATTCTAATATACAGCTTGGGATGCATTGTTATTTCAAAAACGTGGAAGGCACTGACGATTTTGCTTCAGTGGTTTGATGTAGTTGTTTTTGACAGTGTTGATAGGAAGGGAAGAAGAAAATAGTACTGATCCTTTAGCGTTTTCCTGTTAATATCTTTCTTTAATTGACAAACCTGAAAGCTATGCCTTTGTGCATTTTAAGAAACATCCATGCCTAGACTAAAGCCTTTTACCTGTTTGAAAAACCTTTCTCATCTTACTACTCTTTGACATGAGGTAAATGCACACCCATGCCCCAATCCTGGAGGGACCCACAAGTTTTCTGCCACTTTGCTGTGGAATCTGACTGTGACTACTTTTACTTGCTAGGATGTCACACAGCTTCCACTGTAAGTACTGAGACTCCTGATGGGTTCTGCAGGTCAGGGCAGACTCCATACGGCTATGGTTGCTAGGTTCCTGGGTTGCATATTGGCTGGTCTCCTGCTGCAATATAAATCCTGGCTTAAATCTTTAGTTGATCCATGATTTAGAATGAAAAGGATAAAATCTAATTTGAATATGAAAAAATACCTAAGAAACATGAGACACCTCTGAACCCTAGAATCTAAGTGTTTTTCTGGTGGCAGTTATTTTTCTTGTGGATGAAGCATCACAGCCAGGTCAGATTTATGAAATTTAGTTTTTTTCTTTTTATAAGGCTAATCTGTTGGTTGTATTTAGATGTTTGCAATAATATTTATGTTTTAGCTAAGTTTCTGCAATTTAGTTTTATATAGAATGTGCCTTATAAATTCCTGATAGATAATTTCTGCTGGTCAAATTTTCCTTCATATTTAAAAATATTTTATTCATTGGTAAATATAGTAGTCAAAATTAAACATTAAAATTAACATTTTATGTTAATTTTAAGTTAACATTAAAACATATGCTATGTTTTAATTAAACATATGCTAAATAATATTATTTAAAATTAAAACATATGCTAAATAATAAATCAACTGCCCCAAATAATATTCATTGATAGATTATGCTAAACTGAAGGAATATATATAATGGCAGGATTCAGTATTCTTTCCTTAATCCTGAACTGGTGAATATTTTTGAAATGACCTGGAGGAGACTATGGAGAATATATTATTATGTTAGTGATTATAACAAAGCTAAGAGAACTTTGTAGTCATCGGGTAAAGGAATCATAATTCTAAAAAATATTCTTAACTAGAACAGTGTCCCAAATACATCTAGCAAGATGAAACATGGTTTACTGAGGCACATGTAAGAATGTTTTAGAAGTTTCTGTTGATTATAAGCACAATGTGAGTCAGTTGATGTGACTGCCAAGAAGAGTTAATTGGTTTTTAGTTTGAATTAATAGACATAGAATGCTTAGAATGTGGGAAGTGGCCCTCCCACTTGTGTCTCTGTTGGCCACACTATCCTCGGAGAATGGTGATCAGTGTATCTAGTACATTTTAAAAGGGACATTGCTATTGTAGTGAGTTTCATTTGCTTATTGTTACAGTTTTCAAAGTGTTTTCCTTTTGAATTTTTATATCAAAGGACATTATTATTATATATTTTAATTAATTTGGTTTTTTTTTATTTATTTTTATTTTTTTTTAGATGGAGTCTCCCTCTGTCACACAGGCTGGAGTGCAGTGGCATGATCTTAGCTCACTGCAACCTCCGCCTCTCGGGTTCAAGTGATTCTTCTGCCTCAGCCTCCCAAGTATCTGGGACTATAGGCACACGCCACCACACCCAGCTAATTTTTGTGTTTTTTTTTCAGTAGAGATGGGGTTTCATCATGTTGGCCACACTGGTCTTGAACTTTTGACCTCAGGTGATCTGCCTGCCTTGGCCTCCCAAAGTGCTGGGATTACAGGCATGAGCCACTGCACCCAGCTTGTTCAGATTTTTTAAAAAGCTATGACTCTGCACATCTGTAAACTCAGAACTTATGATCCATTGCATCCAAGTATCCTTCATACTTAGTTTTATTTAACATGGTGATTTTTATGGCAAATTGGAATGTATCCTTAGGAGAGTACCCAGGATATTGGAGCGAACTGGCAAAATTTATTCCAGAAAAGAGAAAACTCATAAATAATCATTTTTTGTCCCCAAAGTCTTGAAATACTATATTAAAGAATGAAAGTAACACTTAGTCTGTTTTGTCTTAGATAGTGTATAGTATAGAGTTGTGTGGAAGCCATAGGGACACTGATTTCAATTTTTATAATTGTCCCAAATTAGAATGGGATTCACTGAGGTAATAAAAGGATGTATGTATGTGTGTGTATATTAATAGGCCCAATTGGAATCTGAAAGTCTACTTTCGTAGATTTTGTACAGATTAATGCATTGATTAGAATGTTGAATAGGATAATTACTGTGGTTATTTTCTGACAATCTTGGTCTAAGCTTTTTTGAAATCCTCAAGACTGTAATATTTAAAAAAATAGAAACAAAGTCAAGGTAAATTTTTTTACCTGAAAGGAGAATTTAAAAAACTGGTGTGTTGTCCAGTCTCCATGTAGGATAGGATTGAAGCTGTTCACAGTTCTTCATAACTGTTTTGAGTTTCAAGATGTACCTGCTGTTATAGCTTATTTTAAATCTAAATTAGAATTTATAAAGGGTTATTTCACTTGAAAATTCAAAATGAATAAAGTGCTACATGTTGAAAAATCTCTTTCACCTTTATTTTCTGTCTGTCCAGTTCCCACAGCCATCCTTCTTCCCTAGTTTCTGTCTGTATATGGAAGCAAATTCACATCCATGTTATTTGCCCATTTGCTATGTGAGTGGTGACTTATTTTAACTGCTGTTCTATAACTTGCTTTCTGCCCCAAGATATTTTTAAAATATTTAAAATCAGTACATAGAGAACATTTACATTCTTTCAATGCAATGAATAGCATACCACTGTTTAGATATGGCATAATTTAGTCTCCTATATATGCATATTTAGGTTGTTTTCCATGTTTTTGCTATTAAGAATTATCTGGTAAATAACCTTGTACACATGTCATTTTGCACATGTGCAGGTGTATCTGTAGTATTGATCCAATCCCAAAGTCGAATTGCTGATTCCAAGGACATGTACTTTTAAAATGGCTTCTCATACAGTTTTAATTTGTACTCCTTTTATAAATATAGGCTTGTTTTCATGGATTAAGAGTTTTTTATCTGAACATATCAATTTTGTCCATTTTTCTGTTGGTTTATTTGTGATGTTCTTATCGGAACTCTGTATATGCTTAGAAATGAACTCTTTGGGTAATGAGTTGCAAGTATTTTTTTTTCTAGTTAATCTTTTCCTATATAGTTTATTTTTAATGCAAATAAATTTATGACATTCCAATATTTTTAATAGAATTTTTTAAAGAAGTTTTAGCTTCACAACAAAATTGAGCTTGAGTGGATGGTACAGAAATTTCCCATATATATCCTGCCCCCACACATGCATAGCCTACACTGTTATCAACAACTGATCCTTTTACTGTCTCCATAGTTTTGCCTTGTCCAGAATATCATATAGTTGGAGTCATACAGTATGCAGCCTTTTTACATTGGCCGCTTTTACATAGAAATATGCATTTAAGGTTCCTTCATGTCTTTCCATGGCTTGATAGCTTATTTCATTACTTGCTAAATAATATTCCGTTGTTTGGATGTACCCGAGTTTATCTATTCATCTACTGAAGTTTTGGCAATTATGAAAAAAGCTACTTTAAACATCTGTGTACAGGTATTTGTGTGGACATAAATTTCCAACTCCTTTGGGTAAGTACCAAGGACTGTGATTACTGGATCATATGATAGAAGCGTATTAGTTTGTAAGAAACCATCAACCTGTTTTACAAAGTAGCTATACCATTTTGCTTTCCCAGTAGTAAAGAATGATAGTACCTGTGGTCTATATCCTTGCCAGCATCAAGTGTTTTATGTGTTCTGGATTTTGTTCATTCTAATGGGTTTGTAGTAAATCTCATTATTTTAATTTGCATTTCCCTGATGACATGAGGTGGAAAATCTTTTATATTATTTTAACACCATTCATTGAGTAGACCATCAACTACTACTGATTTGAGTTGCTATGTAGGTGTTTTATAGTACATTTCTGATTGTGTTTCGGTCTGTTTCTTCGATCTGTTCCACTGGTCTATCTCTTGGTGTACAGTATGGTTTATCTTGATAATGCAAATAGCTTTTAGGAAACTGCTTTCTGACAGCTATCCTCAGTGCTAGATTTTTAGTTTTCTTTTCCTGCCCCTATCTTGCCTATATGAAAATGTAGACTTCCTCTTTATGCTAATAAAGTGTCCATTTATTTGCTTTTTGTTTATAATTGTCATATTTGATCCATTTTATGTCTTAAATGTAACTGTAGTATCTTCCATTCATAAAAATGTTGAAGCCTGACATTTAGCCAGGTGCCTCTGGCATATTTTGTGAACTGTATCAACTTTGTTGGAGCTTCCAAGAAGATGATTTGCTCAAACCTCCTTTCCTTGATTCAAATCCATGAATTTTCTACATCATAATTACCAAAGAGTAACTCGTTGTTATAATAGTGGAACTTAAATACTAATGGTGTAGAAATTGCAAATATGGTAGTTTAGAAGAGTTTTTAAAGAAGAAAAAGTCTTTGATAAAATTAAATGAAAAAATACACAGGTTCTAGTTTTTTAAGAGTATGTATTTTATTTATCAAGCAAAGGAGTTGGCACAAGTGATCAGTAAGATCTTCTTCAGTTCATTCTCATTCTTTGCATATATTTCCATTGCCATTATTTCACTTGGCTTGCAAGGAGAAGCTCTTTTTGGCATTCCCAGAGCTTAGTAACTATAGTGCTCTCAGCTGCCTCACTCTCAGTAATTGCTGTCCCATTTCCATTTGGTCCCTTTTGTGAATCATGCTTAGAGAGCTAAAGTCATGAACTTAATTTGCGTTGCTAGTACGCACACATACAAAAAGTCCCTGCTTCCATTTTCTTAACATTATAGAAATGGATATTGTAATATAATGATGATGTTCCTGCACCTCAGCTTGGTTAAGCTTCCTCTAAAATGAAGGAGATAACCTTAGTAAAGAAATGGAATAGTCTTCTTTCTTCACTGCCCAGGGCAAAAGGTTTTTTTTCCCCTGTGTACAATAGGACACTTTTTAATTTTTTTTTAATTCTGTTACTCCCAGTTACAGTTTCTTTACAAACTGTCTTGTTTGAGTCCTAAATAAAACTGATTTTTTGAAAGAGCTTGTCTTCCTTATATTTGAATCACAGTTTAATAAGCCTTTTGAACAGATTTATACTTACTTCACATCAGCTTTCTTTTTGAAGCCAAGTCATACCAGTTTAGTCTACCTAATCCTTTAATCATTTTATCCTCAGCATGTTTCCAGATGCTTCACATCCCTCTGTAGATTCTAGAACTGGAATGAGTTTGTTAATAAAGTCTGATCAGGATCTAATGAAATGGAAGGAACATTCCTTTGCTGTTTCGTATATATTTTGGAATTTGTTGTTTTATCTCCAAGACTATGTTGTTTTCTCTCCAGCTAAGCATAAAAAAAGGTTCTGCATTACCTAAGATCTAAGAGGCCTTATTTCTAGTGAAGTACATGCCCCTTTGTGTGCAGGGCTTGGTGCCTAGAAGGGCTCTCTGCACTTGGCTTAGTGCTCTCTGTTCCTGCTGTCTTGAAATTCTTAATAATATTTTTACTAAAAAGCTCCTTATATTTTGCACTGGGCCCTACAAATTAAGTAGCTCACCCTGCTTGTAGTTGATGACTAGAGGACATGATTGATAAGTCACATTTCATGTCTAATTCGCCCTCTGTAATAATTATGGAAGCTACACCCAGGGTAAGGACCCCTGGTTGTAAACTTTCCCAGTTCAGAGCATTTTCTCCTATGTGCTCAAAGATGCTTTCACTGCCAACTTGCTGCCTCTCTGTTCCCTTTTGGCTTTGTCTTCTTTGTCTTCTCCTTATTATTCCTTCATTTATCTAAACTCAGTTGTTGATGTATGTTTGTTCATGAAATCCAAATTTTCTCATGCAATGGTTGTTGTTTCCAGAGGGATCTTTCTTAGGGTCCATTCTGTCTTTTTAGTCTTTCTTCCTATTACCTCTTGTCCAAGGCATCCCTCTCTCATCTCTAAGCTCTTCTCTACTTTCTCTCTTTAGAATAGCTGGAAATTTCATATGATATTATTAAATTAACTACTAGTTAATTTCTTATCCAAATTTTAGATTTTCTGTGTCTCTATAAAGAAACTGGGATGGCAATCATAAGAATTCTGGAAATTTGGGGTAGAAATTTGGATTCCACTTCCATATCAGGATTACGGAGTACATGAAATGACTTGGAAATGTTTTAAAGTCTAACCATTAGTGTCTGGGTGCAGTGGCTCTTGCCTGTAATCCCAGCACATTGGGACGCCAAGGTAGGCGGATCATTTGAGGTTAGGAGTTTGAGACCAGTCTGACCAACATCTCTACTAAAAATACAAAAATTAGCAAGGCATGATGGCGGGCACCATAATCTCAGCTACTCAGGAGGCTGAGGCAGGAGAATTGCTTGAACCCAGGAGATGGGGCTGCAGTGAGCCAAGATTGCACCACTGCACTCCAGCCTGGATGACAGAGCTTGACTCCATCTCAAATAAAGTCTAACCATTAGTACAAGTAGTAGGATTTTTAGCTTTTACTTTTCTTTGCTATAAAGTTAATTTTAGGTGTGAAATATACATACAGCTAATATGATTTTTAATAGTCATTATTTTTTCATGTACTGGCCAATTTATCTGCTTATTTTCTCTTTTTCTTATAGCTTAACAAACAACAATTGCAGTTACTGAAAGAACGGTTCCAGGCCTTCCTCAATGGGGAAACCCAAATTGTAGCTGATGAAGCATTTTGCAACGCAGTTCGGAGTTATTATGAGGTAAGTTTAAAGAGCTTTGTTTTTGACTTTCTGATACATTTTAAAGATTTCTATTATTTTTATGGCTTTCCCATTTTAAAGAAGCTTGCTGGTCTGACAGGAAGGCTGTGAGTTTGCAACCTTTTTGAAAGCATTGTCATTTCTATTTCACAATTGAAAAGCTCTAATTCCACAGCCTGGATTTGAGAGATAAACAGAATCGAAATTAGTCACATTTTTTGAGGAGAAGTGAACTATTTAGAAAAATCTTCTGGCAGTGATTGATACAACTGACTATAGCTATCTTTAGGTCCACATGTCTAAATTATCCTTTTAAATCGGGATTTCAATAGTAAATTGCCATCTTATGCAATTTTGTTACCTAAGCTTTATAATAATTAAAGCTAGTAACTAATTTCAAGAGGATAAATTGAATTCTCCTCAATTTATTGAAAAAGAAATAACACTACCAATACCACCCTGCTATTTCTTCTGATTCTAGCTTGTGACTCAGGGATTTCTCTATGGTTTTCCTATGAGCACCAGTTTTCACACATGGTCATTAACTGCTTTAGTGAATTGCCACTAGCTGTTAGTTTAGAGAGTTCCCTTTTTCCTAAGCGTTTCAGAGTCATTTGAGGGAATGGATTCCTTTCATTGTGCAGGTACTCAACAACTTTCATCTGAAGAAGCATAATATGCAAATATATATAAGACGAATAAACAAGGGAAAATGTGGAGATACAGTGGGTCTGAACTTACCTGAGGCAAGAATATTTTTGTGTAAAAATATTAAATAATTGGATGTACTGTTAACTGATTGGATTTATAATAGTGATGGTATAAATCAGAGGTTAATTAATGCAACTCTAGAGAAGTTTACCTTATCCCAAGCCTCAGCCTATTGACTTAAATGAAATAATGGAAGTTTTGCTGACTAAATATGTATATGACATAAATCTAATGTCAGGAGTGGGTATGTCCAACTGGACCTTGACTCAGAATATCTTAACAAGTATAGGAGCTCAAAATTTTAACACATATAGGACCTTAGATTTCCCCTTGTAAGAGTCAGAGGTAGATTTCATCATGTAAAATTCAGGATTTGAATCTTACAGTGTTAACTGTAAATTTCTATATTTGCCTCATGTACTTAAACTAAAGAAAAGCCAAAAGTCTGTATTTGGGATGAAGGAAATGTAGCTCAGGGAAGTAATCTGTATAAAAAGATAAAAAGTTTTTAGTGAAACAGTAGGCTCATGTTTGGTTTTGATAAATGCACTGCTATATTCTAAGATGATAAGGTTAGGGAAACTGAAATTGGGTCAGCAGGGGGATGAGGGAGTTCTTTGTGCTCTCGTTGTAACTTTTGTGTAAATCTAAAAATATTTCAAAATAAGTAAGCATAATATGATGTGGACACAGTTTAGAAAAAGGCACACATTTCAACAGAATACAGGTTGAAAAAAAAGGCACACAAGCCGTGCTAATAAAAATATTGTAACTCCAGTGAAGGAGAGAGTATCCCCATTGTGTTCTACATGAGGATTATGTTCTCTTCTGGGCACTGTATATGAATAAAAAATGTGCACAAATTTAGGGTGATCAGGTTTGAAACATATCTTATGTAAGTTGAAGGAGCTGGGGCTGTTTGGCCTATAGACAGATTGGGTTTGTGGTGGTGTATGTAATCCCAAGAGTAAAACCAGGGTTTAGTTGGAAACTGAAGTGGGGAAGATTTCAACTTAATATATCTAGAGTTTGGTTGCAGTGCCCCCAAATAGAATGGACTGGTTGAGTATAGCATCACAACTTGATTCTAGTGGCCCTTCACAGTCACCTGGGAAACATACTACAAAAACAGTTCCTGGGGTTCTGTCTCAGACTTTCTGAATCAGACTTACAGAATTCATGCTTTTGAAAGCTTTCCAGATGATTCTCTTAGAATTGGTGGATTGCTAACCAGTGGAATTAAATGACTACCTGCTAGGATTGTTACAGAAAGAGATGTAAGCGTTGAAGAGGTGGTTTGACTTGGTGACTGAGGGTTTTCTATACTTCTGTTCATATTTCCAGCTAGTGTTTAGTTGTGAAACTATATCTAACTTGTCTTTGTGCACATCTCAAAGTGGTGCTAAGATTTGTGATCCTAATTATGAGTCTGCATTCCTGAGGTGCATTTGTGGAGTTACTGTTTTCTAGGTAGTACACAATTGGTACACAACAAACTCTTGAATAAATAAATAAATAAATTTAGTTGGAAAAATAAGGTAGAAAAGTTGCTTTTCAGTTTTTTTCCCAAAAAGCCTTTCATTTTTTAGAAGTATATTTTGCATATTTTGCTGTGATCACGATCTTTATGTTTTATTTATGTATTATTAATTTTATATAGTAATTTTTATAGTTTACCAGAAAAGTCTTAACTTTTGTTCTTTCAATATCTCTTTGCAATAAACAGTGGAAATATTATTACCTACACTTTACATAAATAGAAATTGAAGCTCACAGAGATTAAATGACTTTTCCTTTTCCAGCGTTATATATTTGGTAAGCATCCAAGTTAAAGTGAATCCAGATTTTTTTTTTTTAAGTATTTCTGGCATGCTATCGTTATTTCACAGTTGCCATTTTGAATATACCTATGTCAGGTACTGTGGGCACTTCAAAATCTATTAGTAGTCTCAGACATCAGAGAAATTAAAATATATTTAAATATATGTTTATATTTTAGAATAAATCTTATAAACAAGATAATTATTCCCATCTTACACATGAAGTTAAGTGACTTGTGTCCAAAACTGCATAGCTAATTAAAAGCAGAGCTAAGAACCTCAGACCACCACAGCTGACTAAGCAGACTCTTAGATTCCATACAAGACCTGTTGAATGAGAATTTCTGAGAATGGGGCTTCAACATCTGAATTTTGAACCTGTGCCGTGTGAACAAAAGTTCTCTGAAAAGGAATTTCATTTGTTTAATTTTGATTTTTAATTTATTTTGAGACAGGGTCTCATTCAGATGTCACCCTGACTAGAGTGCTGTGATGTGATCATAGGTTATTGTGGCCTAGAAATCCCTGACTTAAGCAATGGGCTCTGATTTTATAGTGAAAGATTTTGCACTACGTTCCCAGTCAGGTCCATTTATGGAAATAAAGGATTCAAACTTGCTTAGCTCTGATTGGTCAACACAACCAAGTTCTGATTGGTTGGATATAACTGGACCCTGATTGGACAAAGTAGGTGAGTTCTGATTGGTGGGTTCAGGTGGGTTCCTGAAGTCCCAAAGTTAAATGGAGGTGTGAATTTTCAGGGAACTCAGAGTAACATGTATGACTTCTAGTCAGCAAATGGCTACTTTACTTAATTTGAATATAAACCTAGTTAGCCACTTGGGATCCATCTTGAAGGATTGGCTCTTTGGGGATCACATTTGTTCACAGCCTTGATAATTTTGATTCACTTGGTCATTTGAGAACCATATTGATACAGACCTTATAACTTCTAGAATGTGTGCTCCATGGCAGAGCCATTTCTGTATACCATTGTATCCCCAGTTTAGCACACAAATATATTCAGTGAATACTTGTTGACTGAGTGAATGAGTATTACAGTATTTATTACTCTATCTAGAAACTGTATATTTTGGTCTTGTTTTTATGCTTACTTTCTCCATCATTCTCTTTTTCTAAAAGTATTACTTTTGTGTTGTAATGAAATTTCTTTTGAATATGATTGTTCTTAATTTCATGATTTTGTGTTTCCTTTAAGATGCTAGATACTTACGAAGCATGGTTGGCCTTTCATGTTCTTTCTAACCTAGTTATTCTGTGATTCTGTGATCTTTTGTGGCTTCTTATATCATTTGAAGTCTATGTTTTCAGGGATGTTATATATATTGTTTGCTGTATGCAGCTGTTTTCAACTATTAATAACCTTTAAGTAGTCATTTGCTCAATTATTATGTTTACTATCCTTTAGCTGTGATAGCCATTTCTGACTCTGTATATAATATGTATTTTACATAGCATATATAATGTATATTATATGTAATGTATATTGAAGGATTGACTTGAAGGATTATATAAAATATAATTATATGTAATATATAATTATATATAATATATAACATAAATATTTATAATTATATATACATAATATATATTATACACAAATATATATTACAAAGACACCCCCACCCAAGAAAATAGCACATAGAAATGCCCAAAAAGATCTAATCCTGGAATATGTATTATATTATATTCAATAATATATATATGAACAATCCTAATAAATGTGTATTATCAATTCAATTGAAAACATACCTTCATACTCTTAGTATATACATTTTCCCAGTTTGCTATTATTTTTCTCTCTCAGCTTTATGATTGCTATTTCCTGAATAACTTTTATGAGTAGCCTTTTCCATCTTGATTGTAGGTCTATATAGTCTATAGACAATTACTCCATCTAAAAAGAAAAAGAGTTATCTGTCTATTCTTATAGTGGTTGTACCTTCAGATATTTGGTTTACTTTAACACCTGGGATCTCAGTATGAAACCCAAGATATATTTCTGTTTCTCCACATTATTTGACAAAATTCATTTCTTCTTGGTATAATTTTTTAAGGGAAATAATTTCTTTCAACTAGATTATTCCAGGATTAGATCTTTTTGGATATTTCTATGTGGTGTTTTCTTGGGTGGGGGGTGTCTTTGTGTGTGTATGTCAGTTATAATTAGTATTTACTATGAATACTATTCAACATGTTACATAAAAGCATATACTGAGGAATAATAATGATTTTTATGTAACAATATAATTTATATCATATATTTAATAAGATGCCCTTAAGTATTATAAGTAACAAGAATAATAAAGATATATGTTTGTGAAATTTCTTCAATATTCTCACACAGTTGGCATAATTAAAAATTGACCCAAATATCTAAACCGCCTAAGTAGGCAGACATGATGCTAGAGGGACGGACCAGAATAGGAAGAGAAGAAAGAAATGGCAGGTAGCATACCTAACTACGTAATAAAAGTTGGCAGTTATAATCTTGATAATTTTATGATTACTAATTGTTGTTTGATTCTGCTGTACTTTCATCTTTTTTGTTAATTGAAGGGATTTTTTTTTCCCTCTTCACTTTTTTTTTCTTTAAGCAACTCATTGTCTAAAGGAAGTCCTAAAATGGACACAAATTCTACAAGTGTTTGCTCTTCATTTTTGACCTTTTTTTTTTTTGGTTTTGGTCTATTTCTTTTTCAGTTTAGGAAACTTCAGCTGACTCTGCAGATGAGTAAACATAGGTTTATTGCAGTTTGTTACTTTCCAAGCTGTTCTTGTCATCAAATATCTGCTTCTGTTTCACAGAATTCAGGTGCACTTTATCCAAATATAACAAATGACAATGTGATTTGTAGTGGACATGTGGAAAAGTAAATGGTCTTTCTCTTGTAGATTTCCAAAAGACAGTATACGTTGCTGACTAGCTGCTTTCAGCATAATACAAACTTTCAAATTCTGCTATTGCACAAAATATGGATGCTAGAGCTTTTAAAAAAATTGTGACTTGGGTTTGTTCACAACTTTTCAGAAAGGATGTATAGTTTTCTTATTGTTTTCATTTGTTTATGTTCTATTTTGGTCCCAAAGAATAAATGAGAGTTAGAGATGTATTTTAATCTTTTAAAAGTTACCAAAAAAGTATTAAAGTAAGCTTTGTTGCTGCCACCCCCACCCCCACCACCATTTGCTCTTCAGATTTCATGCTTTATAATGGGAAAAATTCCTTCATCCCTTCAATAAACTTTAAAAAATTATTTTCAATATGTTTATTATGAAATTTGGGGAAAAGTACTCCCAAAATGTTCTAATTCTGGCCTTTTTTTTTTTTTTTCAAAATGTCTTGAATTCTGAAATTCGGAAATTTTCTACTTTGATATTATTTTAAGAACACTTTTTAATATAAGTAGTATATGTTTATGTTGGATAATTTAAGAAATATTTAAAATAAGAAACGTTTTTGTCATCCTAAAACTGCTCTACAAATAGTATATTATAAAAAGAAAAAGAAAACAAATACCACCTATATAATTTCAATAGCAATAGCAACTCCTTTTAACAGTTTGGTGTTTCTGTTTTGTATGTATAAAACTGGAATCTGATTTATATGACATGAGCATTCTTTAGTATCAGATATTCTCTATAAATGTGGTTTTAAGTACATGCATAATAGATCATTGTGTGCTTGTATCTAAATATTATTTAATATCCTGCTTATTGTTAGATACTTCTTTTGTTAGACACTTTCATTTTTTACTATTTTTGTTAGACACTTTCATTTTTTACTATTAAAAAGTAAATGCTGAAATAATTGTGCATATTCCTAAATTTATTATCTCGGATAAATTTCTGCAAGTAGAATTACTGGGTGATGGGTGATGAGCACTGTTTAAGTTCTTTATACAGATTATCAAATTGCCCTCAAAGTAGTAACAGTTTTTTCTACCGTAACCATATATGAGTGCTGTTTTTTTCTTGCACATTTAGTATTATCATAAAATAAATGCCAACTGTTAGGTTTCCTTATTTATTTATTTATTTATTTACTTACTTACTTACTTACTTACTTACTGTTAGTGAAGTTTAACATTTCTATATTGGTCATTCATATTTCTTTGTGAATTATCTGTTCATGTCCTGCGTCCCCTTTACATGTTCATTTTCTTCATACTGATTCATATAAGCATTATTTATACACTAAGAAGATGCTTAACCCTCTGTTATGATGTAATTATTCATTTTGTTTTTTGTATTTTGCATTAATTTTTTGTAAGTTTCTTACCTCCAATATTCACTCATTTTCTGTTCTCTTAGAATGAAAGATACATTCACATTTCACGTAGAGACTACACTTCATTTTATCGCCTTTGGATTCTGTTTTCATGATTATAAATCATTGATGACAATGGTTTACATCATACTTTCCTCTGCCGCTCCTCCTCTTCATTCCAGTTACCACCCCTCATGGATTAGTACCTCTGTGATTTAGGTTCTATTCAAGAGCTGATTATGTTGGTGCAACTCATGCCATTGCTTTGAAACTGTTTTCCTCTATGTAGAAGAGGTAAGGTGGGACTAATACCCAGAATATACAAGAAGCTCAAAGGACTCAACAGTAAAAATAAATAAATAAAAGTAATACCACTAAAAATGGGCAAAGGGCATAAATAGACATTTCTCAAAAGAAGACATATAAATGGCCAACATGTATGTGAAAAAATAAAAACCACAATGAAATATCATCCTACCTCAGTTAGAATGGCTATTATTAAAAAGGAAAAATATAACAGATGTTGACAAGTATGTAGAGCAAAGGGATTTCTTATATATTGTTGGTGGGAATGTAAACTACTACAACCTCTACAGAAAACAGTATGGAGATTCCTCAAAAAATTAGAAATAGAAATGCCATAAGATTCAGCAATCCCATTACTTGGTATTTATCCAAAGGAAATTAAATCAATATATCAAAAGGATACCTGCATCCTCCTGTTTATTCTGGCACTATTCCCAATAGCAAAGATACGGAATCAACCTAAATGTCTATCAACGGATGAATGGATAAATAAAATGTGATGTATATATGCAATGGAATACTGTTGACCACAAAAAAAGAATGAAATCCTATCATCTGCAGCAATGTGGATTGAACTGGAGGTCATTGTGTTAAGTGAAATAAGCCAGACACAGGAGGACAAATACTGCATGATTTCCATCATATGTAGAATCTAAGAGAGTTGATCACATGGAGGTAGCAAAGGAATGATACATACCAAAGGTCAGGAAGAGTGGGTGTTGGATAGGGGGTAAAGAGAGGTTGGATAATGGAAACAAACATACAGTTAGAAAGAGTAAGTTCTAATGTTTGATAGCAGAGTAGGGTGCCTATAGTTAACAACGATGTATTTTTGAAAACAGAAGAGAGGCGACTTGAAATATAATAAATACTTGGGCGAAGGACATCCTAAATACCCTAACTTGATCATTACAAATGTAAGAAAATTATCATTTGTGTTACCTTATGCCTATAAGAGGATATCACAAGTGCCCCATGAATGTGTACAGATATAATGGATCAAAAGATAAATTTAAAATAAATAAAATTGAAAAAACAAAGTTCCCTCTAGTTGCACAAGTGTCTGAATGTTAATTTGTGTCTTTGTATTTCTCCTTTCCTTTATCCTGGCTATTCTTACAGTCCCCAAAAATGTAAAGAACAAGTAAAGGAGCATGACTTGATACTTTACTTTCAGGACAAATCTTCAGGTCATTGTTTTTGAATCTTTATAGGTACTCTTACTTCCTAGTCTAGAATACCAAGGAACTTGATTTCAAATGTTAGCTTCTTCCCAAGGAATTTGGGAATATCTGCTCCAATTGTCCACCAGCAGCTGTCAGGTTGGCATCATTTCATTTATCTCTCTTCTTCCCGTAACATTATACCTCAACTCTTCATATTTACTTAAAAATAATTGCAGTTGTTTATTGGTTTCTTTGTAAAAACTAAGAGCCTTTTCAGGCTTTTGTTGTTGTTGTTGTTGTTATTTTTATTTTATTTTATTTTTTTATTTTTTGAGATGGAGTCTCACTCTGTCTCCCAGACTGGAGTGCAGTGGCGCGATCTTGGCTCAATGCCAGCTCTGCCTCCTGGGTTCCCGCCATTCTCCTGCCTCAGCCTCCTGAGTAGCTGGGACTACAGGCGCCCATCGCCATGCCCGGCTAATTTTTTTTTTGTATTTTTAGTAGAGACGGGGTTCTTTGTATTTTTAGTAGAGATGAGGTTTCACCATGTTAGCCAGGATGGTCTTGATCTCCTGACCTCATGATCCACCTGCTTTGGCCTCCGAAAGTGCTAGAATTACAGGTGTGAACCACCGTACCCCACCCAGGCTTTTTAAATTTTATGTAATTACCTCACTGTTTTTGTCTTGATAATGTATACTGTGTTGCCTGGTCTTATGTTTGTAAGCTTAGAGAGAGAGAGGAGCTGGGAAGATTGGTATTTAAATATTTTGATGAAAAATTTTTGTCATTTTATTTTGGAATAGAAAAATTTACTTTTCATACTTCAAGGGATGTTTGACCTGTCGAAATACCTTTTAAACTTTGCAATAATGCCCTGGAATAGGCCTGATCACTAAGTAAACCAAGATTGGCAGCCTGTGGCAAGAGGAAATTAAAAAAAAAAAAAAATGTCAGCACATTCACAGATGAAATCCATAACCATAATAGCAGAGGACATGCACGAAACTGGCTTAAGAGTAACATTTGAGCAAGCATAAAACTTATGATGCTTTCAGGGTCATAGAGTCAGGGAAATTGGATTATTTACTCTTAGAAACTGTTTTTAAAAAGAACATAAAAGAAAATTGTAACTCTAAAATTAGGAAGAGCTTCCTGATACAAAAAAAAAAAAAAAAAAACTATCCACATATAAGATAGAGATCGCTTAATGGAGTGCATAACTAACTATAGGTGTTCAAAGAAACATTACTTAACCTTAAGCTGACAAGATAAATAAACGAAAATGAATAAAACTAAATAACATAATAATGAGAAGTGATATTCTAAATTTGCACTGAGCTCTGCAGATCACATTGTACTTGCTATTTTTGATATTAACCATTGTATTTCACTTCATATTTTCTTATATTCTAAGGATGACATTTTAAATTACGCGTTGTGTAAGAATTTGCACAATGTGTTTTCATGTCTGAGATTCTTATTGCTGTATACAATATCTGGGTTTCTGCTACTTGTGAGTGTGTTCTGTAAAGTTGCCTGCATTCTTGATGGCAACCATTTTGTTATGAAGACTGGATAATGCATGGATTATAGAATTTTGTTGCTTGAAGATAGCTGAGGAAATCATCTTGTTTGAGCATTTTCTTCCTCTCTCTCTTCATGCATTTTTTAGGTGAAACTGAGGGTGTCAGTTTTGCATGCCTACCTAGCAAATTTGTTGCAGCGGGCAGGGCTAGACTTCTCTCTGTTAACTCTTCATTCTTCTCTTTTCTTCTGCTTCTATATTCTTATAAAAGGATAGTGCATCTATATAGGTGGGCTGTGGGTAAGTAAACCTGGTGTAAATTCTCAATTTCACCAATGGCCTAGGCATTTAGCCCAAGCTAGGTAGTCACCAAGAACAGAAAGGAGCACATGCAATTTACTTCAGTGTAGCATTCCCTAATTCCCAGGCCCAAGGAAAGGGTGCTCAGTTTAGAGCTAACACGTTGCAAAGACAGGACCTTGACAGATCTGAGAAGCTTATGTTTGTGCTGTGCCATAGTCTTAATACTTTAAACTGGCACCACAATTCAGAAAGAATTTATGCTCATACCTATTTATAATCCTTTGAAGGTCACGTTTGTTTATCAGGCTCTCCGATACCCGTGGTTCTTTAACTAAATCCAGCGTCAGCAAAGCCCTATCTTTCATGAGGGAAAAATGCCAAGTTAGTACTTAGAGGAATTCTGAGCTGTGGCACTGCTGCAGCTTTCTGATGGGGAAGTCCATTTGATCACAGATTCCATTTTACAGGATTACTCCTTCATTAATCAAGGAAATGCTCTTTAACTTTAAATGCCTTTCCTCAGGAAGTTATTTAGTTTTATTCATTTTCGTTTATTTATCTTGTCAGCTTAAGGTTAAGTAATGTTTCTTTGAACACCTATAGTTACTTATGCACTTCATTAAGCGATCTCTATCTTATATGTGGATAGATTTTTTTTTTTTGTATCAGAAAGCTCTTCCTAATTTTAGAGTTACAATTTTCTTTTATGTTCTTTTTAAAAACAGTTTCTAAGAGTAAATAATCCAATTTCCCTGACTCTATGACCCTGAAAGCATCATAAGTTTTATGCTTGCTCAAATGTTACTCTTAAGCCAGTTTCGTGCATGTCCTCTGCTAATCCTCTGTCAGATTTACTCAATAGTTCTTTTTATCATTAAGCTTCTATTTTTAAAGCTTTTTCTCTTTTCTTTGGCTTCAGGGAGAGATCTTGAGAGAAAACACATGTATCTGTGTTAGCACAGTCACAGTGGGGGCTGGCTTCACCTTGACATATTTAAAGCTTTTCTCTTTCATTGTCATAAAAATGGATAGATTAAGGTTTTGGAAAGCATAGAGCATTAAACAAGTAACATACACAAGCCTGTGACTAGCTAAGATAGTCATTGATCATCTGTTTTCTAGTACACTATTGGTTTTGTTTATAAAATTTAATTTTATATTGATTACTATCAAAGTACTTATTGGAGGGATAATTTTCATTTGACGCAACATAAAACATACTAAAGCCATAGTCCCCCTTACAATTGTCAAAAATATTCATTTGTGTCATTGACTGTTTCTATAAGACAGTATGGAGAATCTTATTTTCATAAGAACGTTGAGAAAAGCATTCTTTTGCATCTGAATCCAGATTGGTGAATGAGAGTTTTATTTAGAGTGGTTAAGCTGATGAGTTAAAATTTAGTGTCTTGAATAAACACTATTTGAAAAAAAAAAAAATCAAGCTGTTTAGGAGATACCAACTCTTTTTAGGGATACAGGGATGATATAAAATGTGTATGAATTTATCCTATAAATAGGTATCTGCTATCTGTGCGGTATCATGCAGGCATCCTCCAGGGCGTATTGGTTCTACTTTGCTCTTAAGTACTTCCTCTTTCAGTGTGAATTAGGGCACATTCCCAGCATTCGTAACCAACATGTGAGGCAAGACCATGGTCTCTCTCTGTGGCCTAGACTGGAGTACAGTGGTGTGATCAAAGCTCACTGCAGCCTCAAAGTCCTGGGATCAAGTCATCTTCCTGCCTCAGCCTCCCAAAGGGCTGGGATTATAGGCATGAACCACTGTGTCTGCCATTTTTTGACTTTTTAGTAGTAAGCCATTCTGACTGGTGTAAGATGCTATCTCATTGTGGTTTTAATTTGCATTTCTCAAAAGATGAGAGGATAGGGGGAGGGAAGTGAGGGATGAAATACTACCTATTGGGTACATGTACACTATTTGGGTGATGGGTACACTAAAAGCCCAGAAGGTT
Organism: Piliocolobus tephrosceles; assembly: GCF_002776525.5. NCBI lineage: Eukaryota > Metazoa > Chordata > Mammalia > Primates > Cercopithecidae > Piliocolobus > Piliocolobus tephrosceles. Next base: position 1,854,810 of record NW_022325420.1, on the reverse strand, counting down.
CATGCAATGTATCCATGATATAACACAACTACACTTATACCCCCTTAATCTGTCTATCTATCTATCTATCTATCTATCTATCTATCTATCTATCTATCT